>NC_064638.1:334347725-334625225 GCF_023864345.2 Schistocerca serialis cubense | reverse complement strand
TACAAAGAGAACAATTTAGTCTTCCATATTAGTATGTGCTAGAGGTTGGAGCTCATGTACTTATGTGTACGTATTCAATAATTTAAACTGTTAAAAATAATTAAAAAGCGTAAAAGAGCAAAATGTATGAATATGTATCCACATCATTTTGAAAGAAATTCATGTCTGTAGCCACACCCACTTGTTTGTATGAGAACTTATGCGGCGCCGAAATATTTTAATTTTATGCATTTATGTTGTTTTGAATTCTTAATGAATCGTTTTACTTCTAAATTAAGGATTGTTTTGAATAAACAGTAATTCATAAGCATTACGCCGTCGTACATTATCAGTCGAGCAAAGTTATTATTTGTAAGTTAAGAAAACATGGAAAAACAGAAACAATTTCTTTGCTAAAGTTATTATTTGTAAGTTAAGAAAACATGGAAAAACAGAAACAATTTCTTTGCTATAGTAATTTGGTGCACTCGATGTTTCTTTATTCATACTGAAGAAAGTTAAGAAGATATATATATATATATATATATATATATATATATATATATATATATATATATATATATATATATATATATACCTGAATACGATCTTTAGCTAGAAGCTGGTTATTTATGAGTAAGGAAAGAAATACTAAATAATTGCTTTACAGCATATCTTGCTGGCCATACAGAGTGAAGATATCGGAACGAGATTTTCGGCGAGGCTTGCAATTGTATTGTATGGATAATACTCTCAACTCTCCTATGAACCACAGCACTGAAACAAGTATGGTTTCTTTAAATGGATCGTAATGCATTCTCTATAAAAGAATAATACAGAGGTATAAATCATGTTCATGTTGTGGATGAAACTTTTCACCAAAATATCCGAGGAGTGTTCTAAACCAAATGGGTAGGCGGCCGGAAATGGCTAGTGCGGTAGTGCAGTGTAGTCACCTCCTTTTACAACAATCAAAACTCATCTTGAATCTATACCACATAAAGTAGCGCCAAAAACAATGCGTTTTTCTCAGTAGCGTTGGCCTATCGTGTTGCTGCATGTACCGAATGAGGAGTCATTCATGAGAGCCCCCCTTCCCCCCCTCCCCCCCCCCCCCCCCCCAACGGCAGAGTATACACGTTTGATTCCATATTTCTTGGCGTTTCAACTTCGGAACATTTTCGGATACCTTTCCGAAAACTTTTAGTGCTAATATTATACTTGCATTACCCGTGCAACAAAATGATGTGTTCTTCTGCCAACTACAATTCTGAGGAAAACTCGTTTCTGTATAGTAGTTTTGAGAACATTTCTCATGGAAAACAGCGGTCTGACAAAAAGTACTTTAAAAATGAACACAAACAGTCTCGATCGCAAAAACACTTCACTTTGTTGGTAACAAGTTTTGGTCAGTTTTTAGCTGTCTTAGACCGACTTACCATGATGGTAGGCGGTGGCGGAGAATGAAGCGGTTATTGTCTCTCTATGAAGGTCAAGCGCTACTTTTGATAAGACTATATAAGACTACCGATAGCATAAATTTTACTATAGGGGCTGTTGTTACAAAGAATAAATTCAAGTTGAAAGAAGTTGGATCTTTCGCTGCTGTGGATGTGCTTTCGTAGGAGGCGTACTGAAATTTGAAACAAATGTGTAAAATTTATTCTGATACCGAAATACTTAAATCTCATTGCAGGACAAGAGAATTACGTGAAAAACCCAAGACAACAGAATTACGTGAAAAATTTTCAAGAATTTGTGGAGCCTGCGCTACACAATACTAAATGCAGACTAGGCGGTACATCAAATAATTCGCTGCGAGAAATCAATCCGTCCTCAATGAAATTTACGTATGCCATCTGACCACAGAACGAAATGACTCTGATTAAAATGTTGGCCCTGAGTATTGGTAATCTTTATTGTCTTGCAAACAATCACTGTATCATAACTGTTATTGTAACTACATAGCTAATGAATATAAAAATTAACGCATCTGACTCATTTATAAAACTGCTTGAAAATACACAAGATAGAACATTACTGAAATGTTTTACTTACATTAAGCCTCTGAACTGATACTGATATTATTTCCACAAAACACTCTGACAATCACTGCACCTTACAGTGGACATGACTTCGATGGCAATTAAATTTATTGGCCTTCCTGTGCACACGGAGCGCTCGTCTGCTCTGCAGCCTGTCACTATTACGATAATTATGAGCCTGTCAGAAATCAAATTTCGTCTGCCGTATCCGCGATGTGCAGTGCAAGACGGTATCTTACCAATTTTCATAAAATTATTCTCAGTACACACCTCGCGATGTGCAATGTGAGAGTGCAAACACAGTCACGAAAGAAAATGAAAATTTGGAACTAATCTTAACGACTGATAAATGAGAACAAAGACTCCAAGTCTGACTATGCTTCATTAAGTCGTGTCAACAATATATCTTCTCATAAGGTTCTCACACCTGTACAAGTCAGCAAAAGTATTTCTTAATAACTCTCTTGTGTACAGGTGCCTTCCTTCTAACTTGTTTCAAACACCAAGTGCATGAGCTTCTGTACAAAATTTCTGTAGCGAACTTTAACTACACAGAATGTTCTGGCAATATGAAGCAACACAGTTACAAATATACAAAAATGCTGGATTACTTTGTAAGGTGGCTTTTATCATTCTTCCATTAATATAAACTCATCAGTACCTTTCTTAAAACGTATGATACGAAAATCTATTTTCATATAATGCTTCACTATACGGTAGACCAGCTTTTCAAACCAAGTACATTGCCAGACTGTCCAACACGCACTGACCCCACTACTGCCTGACTTACTTTTACCAACATCTTTGGTCTCAGGCCAGTCTTACAAAGAAAATGATTACATTGATACTACAAAGGTTGAGTACATTTATGAAATTCGCAACTTTACTTACATTTACGACCAAAACTTCCTGGTACTCATGATGGCAAACTGGACAGCAGACTTTCAAATTTAGTATCAATAAAGTAGATTCTTTTTCGCTGGTAGCGGCTGGTTGACTGTGCCAGTTTTCAGTGTGGAAGCATTGCTGAAACTGGCGGCGCTGAAAGTGGCAGCTGACATTCGTGGAGTTAACAACATCCACTCAATTCACCGCCACCGCCTACCATCATGGTATGAGGTTATGTTTTGTGGTCAAGAATGTGTGTGTCCATTTTTTAAGTGCTTCTGTATGTTTAACCGTTCACGAAATAAAAGGTGTAGAAAACTCACGTGGTTCACCCCATGTATCGTTAGCACAGAGAAAGAGCTGTAAGTCATCATGGAAAAACAATGACAACTTTTCTGGAATTTAAGCCTGTATGGATAGAAATGATCTTGAGGAGAAAGGCGCATCTTCAACAGATAGATTCGTGTTTTGCTAAAAATCAATGGCTTTCCAACGTTTCATAATGTACTTGTTTTGTAAATGAAACTGCCTTTTTCTGCTGCTAGGTACTTTATTTATCCCATACGCGTTTCGCCTTCTTCTGTTCTAAGGCATCACCAGTGGGATCTATAACGATACAGTTTTGTCAGTTTTAGATTATTAAACAGTTCACTTATCGATTTTTTTGTAAAAAAGTAATTACCTACTATTTGATGATCTTAATTTCCTCACATCTGGTCTGGAGGTAGCAATACCACTTTTATCGCTGCCAAATTATCACTACTTTGTGTTCTGACCTTCCTCACTCTGTTCACCGTATTTATCACTCTTTTTTAGTCTTTTGTCACTCGATACAACTATTTCGTCGCACACTGTTTTTTACAACGTAAATATTGCGACTCCATTACGTATTTCATCCTCTTTGTTATGCTTACCTATTTGTTGCTAACCTGACGAAGTATATGTTCGAGACTAACTTCTTTTGATGATGACGAGTTTATTCTTTTTTTTTTGGGGGGGGGGGGGGCGTGTACTAGCTGTTAGCGAGTGGTTGAAAACACTTTGGTAACAGCTGATTTGACTTTTCGTTTCAGTATTCGGTGGGGAGTTCATGGACGAGTGAGTGTAAAGATGTTGGGTTCCATTATTATAGTGGACAGTATTATTATATTAATCCTTTCAGGGAACACTATTCTATTATTTTATGTATTAGTGTAAATAATGAATTGCTTGGCATGTGGAATTGGTCATTCAACAGGATTTTCCTTTCTACTTTGGTTTTCTGTATGTGGTAATTTTCTTGCATGGTTAGGAGATACTTTTTATTGCTGATTTGCTGATTCTAATTATTTTCATGTCATCTTCTCTAGTGGTAGGTTTGTGGTCATTTTCTCTCAGGTTTTCTGCAATGTGAAGTGGTTTGTCCCATATTTCCTGGCTCTCATGTGTTCTTTGTATCTGATATCAAATGTTCTCCCTGTTTGTCCTATGTGTGTGCCTTCAAAGTGTTACACTGCAGTTGATATATACCTGCCTTCTGGTATACGTCTCTGTTTTTTGTCAGTTTTGGGGTGTATTTTTGTATTGAATTGTCTGTTGTGTATGCTATGTTTATTCCCTGTCTTTTGAAAATGTTGGTGATTTTATGGGTGAGTTTGTGTTTGTGTGTCATTGTGTGCGATCTTGTGTTTCCTTTAATCTTTTTCTGATTATCCTGTGTAGTCGTTATGGGACTGCCTGTTTGTGTTTGGTTCTGTTGTGATATTGTCTGTGGTTTGGAGTTTTCTGCATTTATTTTATTTTAAATAGAGTAACTAGCAGAAGAAAAAGGCAGTTTTATTTACAAAACAAGTATTTAAATGCTTGCTGCGGAGGGTGGTCACACAAACAAACTTGTGTTTCATAATATGTTTACGCGCTTACTGCGTAAAAGTATATCTGCTCCGTAAACCTGCGTTTTCTAAAAATATTGGAATGGCGATCGGTGTGACGCCTCAGCTGTTATATGAGCGCGGTGTATCGACACGGCGAGTAGACAGCGGCGTGTGCGTGCTGCAGCTAGTACTGCCTCGCGCCTGCAAAATTAATGCCTGCTACGCGGATGGCCTTCTCGGAATCAGACTCCCGAATGACGGCTGCTACGCCCAAGGCGCGTGCAGGGAACAGTGCTCGATTTCACATACTTCTCCTCCAGGGCCAGACGCATTCGAGATACGAAATTCTCCTTCGTCTTCGGCTGCCAAACTGCAGTAAAAGTCATCCGGTAGATGACTCAACACAGAAACCTCTCCCGACTACGCTGGACTCCCAACATCATCTAAATTCGGGGCAATCGACTGGACTCTAGAAATGGCGTAGACGCTTGCAACATCCCTACTTTGACGTTCTGTTCCGTTCCCGTGAATGGATTGACTCTGCAATGAGTCAAAGGGGCCATGCATAATTCTAAGGCGGAGTGATTGGTAGTGGTGGGCCACATACTGAGGCTGGCTAAACCATTTATTCGGCAATGACGACCCTCTTTCCAGACACCTCGGTAGAATGAAGTACTATTAAGACGTCCGTGATCGGGCACTGATTCGTTCTTCATCGTTAGTACCCATTAGTATGTACAGCTTCTGACCTTCGGCTAGCTGTACGCCACACTTTTGACGAATAAAACCATTTGGCTCAACTGTGGTCTGTTGACTTTTAAATTACGTCCCGTCACTCGAAGTCCCAAGCGGCTGTAACACTTATCTCAAAAATATGTCTGGAGTGTAGGTCTCTTTGCAAGTGGAAACCGTGACTCTGCATCAAAGATCTAATTTCCATCAAGCTTTATTTCATACTTTGCTGAGTAGTATTCTTCATTCTTCATACTATCCATCTGTTGTCTCTTATTTACTCATCTCTGCATAGCTTTCGCGATCATTTTCATCCTTCACCTCCGCTTTCAAAATATACAATAATTTTATGAAATATGGAATGTAACTCATTATTTCACTTGTAAATGTAGAAAATTCTGTGTGGTAAAATTAATGTCGTGTGGCGTCTATGGTGGCGCCTTTCGACATCGCGTTAGCAGCTTGCGTGTAAATTTGCCTGCTTATACAGTCAATTAGGATCTAAATTGGACCTCGCGAAGCGTAACTACCACACCCAGCGGTCATCAGGAATCTAATTCAGGCTCTGGGTTAGTTGCAAGCCATGAGAAGCGCAAGATCATTGAAGAAAATATCAAAGAAATAAAATATTCGATTTGTCGTGAAAAAAATTACAGTCGGTACGTACATATACGTAACGACATTCCGCAATCTCTCTTATGGCGTGCAATTGAGGATAAGTCTTGTATCACAATACCCCCCCCCCCAACCAAAAAAATAGTTCTGCTCCACTCTAACAGGATGGTGGACAACTGTTGACAAGATTCTGGGATGACTTTATGGAGCGTAAGTTCTCGATTTTTATAATGTAGAGATATGAAGTGGAATAAGTTCATTTGTTCATTCATTTGACGCTTAAGGAAATGGCAAGGTCTGATCCATTGGTAGCGTACTGGGAAACTGAAGTTTATACTGTTGCGTGGTCCTTGCTCACGTATTGCTCATTTGTTCCTGTTATAGTACCCACAAACCACAGTGCAAATTTAGTAGTATTCTAAGACTTGTCGACTCTTGTCTTTAATAATACTGCGAGACCTTTGCTTTTGCTTCATAGATTGAGGTCCACAAAAAGTGCTGTTATTTGTCTCGCAATATATTTTTTGTTTAGACAATGTTTACTTCGCTGATCTCCAGTGCAAATCATACGCTACCATATGTCCGTCACTGACTACACTCAGTTCAGCTAACCTCCTCTAGTAGTTACAATCCTTACCAACACAAAGTGCCACAACAGTATCACTCATCGTATTGTTACACCGGCAATAATCAAACATCGTTTATGAAAGAAAACAAATAACAGACATATCAGAATTTAGCTTTATGTAGTGGAACCATAGTTCGCTAGCACAAGAAATGTAAAGAAAATACAAACGGTTTGTACTGGTCCTCGAAATATCGGATCGAACTAACTGGTGCATACGGTGAACGTCGGCGCAAATGGTGACAGGCTTGCTTAATTTACTAATGAGTGAATCACAGGATTTAACGCGAATCTGCTAACAAACATCCCAAAACCATCATTTATGGCAGGAACTATGAATGTTCTTCATGCCCCTGCCTGTTTTTCCCATGATCGTGCAGAGGAGATGAAGCCAATGACAGATCTCACAAAAGCCTCTCCTCCTGTACTCAGCCGGCCGGAGTGGCCGTGCGGTTCTAGGCGCTACAGTCTGGAGCGAGCCGAGAATCCTGCCTCGGGCATGGATGTGTGTGATGTCCTTAGGTTAGTTAGGTTTAATTAGTTCTAAGTTCTAGGCGACTGATGACCTCAGAAGTTAAGTCGCATAGTGCTCAGAGCCATTTTCCTCCTGTACTCCATCAATCAATGGAATTAATACACTGTGAAGACAAAAGTCGTGGGATAACGATATGTAAAATGGCGATGCAGTAGATCAGTGCATTGGTGGAGCTGTCATTTGCACTCGGATGATTTATGTGAAAAAGTTTCCTTCGTGATTATGGCCGCACGACGGGAATTCACAGACTTTGAACGCTGAATAGTAGTTGAAGCTAAACGCTTGGGAAATTCCATTTCGGAAATCATTAGGTAATTCAACATTCCGAGATCCACAATGTCAAGCGTGTGCCGAGAATATCAGATTTCAGGGACTCTCTCTCACCACGGACAACGTAGTGGCCGACGGCCTTCACTTAATGACCGAGGGCAGCGGCGTTTGCGTAGAGCTGTCAGTGGTAATAGGCAAGCAGCACTGCGCGAAATAACGGCAGAAATGAATGTGTGCCGTACGACGAACGTATCCGTAGGGACCGTAAGTGAAATTTGAAGTTAACGGGCTATAGAAACAGAAGAACGACGCGAGTGTCTTTCCAAACAGCACGACATCGCCTGCGGCGTCTCTCCTGGTCTCGTGGCCATATCAGTTGGACCTTAGATTACTGGAAAATCGTGACCTAGTCAGATGAGCCCCATTTCAGTTGCTAACAGCTGGAGGTGTGTTAGATTGTGGAGCAGTCCCCCAAACCATCGACCCAAGTAGTCAACAATGCACTGTGCAAGCTTGTGGTGACTTCATAAGGGTTTGGGCTGCGTTTACGTGGAATGGACTGGATCCTGTGGTCGAAAGGAAACGATCATTAACTGGAAATGGTTATGTTCGACTACGTGGAGACCATATGCAGTCATTCATAGACGGCGGCCGTGGTGGCCGTGCGGTTCTAGGCGCTTCAGTCCGGAACCCCGCGACTGCTACGGTCGCAAGTTCGAATCTTGCCTCGGGCATGTATGTGTGTGATGTCCTTAGGTTAGTTAGGTTTAAGTAGTTCTAAGTTCTAGGGGACTGATGACCTCAGATGTTAAGTCCCATAATGCTCAGAGCCATTTGAACCATTCGTAGACTTAATGTTGCCAAATAACGCTGGAATTTAATAGATGACAATGCGACGTGTCACTGGGCCACAATTGTGCGCTCCTGCTTTAAATAACATTCTGGGCAACTCGAGCGAATGATCCGCCCATCCAGATCGCCAGACGTGAGTCCCATAGAATATTTATGTGACGATCGGGAGCTCAGTTAGTGCACGAAACTCCTGCACCGGTAACACCTCCGAAACAACGCTGTAGAGGCATCATCTGCAGCAGTTCTGCAGGAACATCCAACTACTTTTTGTGTCAATGCCACGTCTAATTGCTGCTCTACGTTGGGAAAAAGGAGGTCCGACAGGAAATTAGGAGGAATTCCGTGACTCCATGACTTTTGTCACCTCGGTGTATATGGAGCAATAAAGCGTGCCCTCCACTATGCGTTTCACGGTGTTTCACACAGTGTAGATGAAGAACTGTGCGTCACACATAATTAGCTAAAATTCCAATTACATCCGAAATTAATTCTGTTGGATGCAGAAAAGGTGTAACCAACTGTGAAAATAAAATAACTATGGGACTTTCACTACCAATAAAGTTTTATTCTATGGTACAGCAAATTCGAAACGTGGCGTTTCGTGGAGCTTGCTGCAAGCATGAGCTTGCCAACCCTCGCAGGGGCGGCTAATGCAGATGCTAATTACCCGACCCGAGCAGGCCAAGGAGACCCGCGATGATTAATGGCGCCGGACGCGCGAGATGGCGGGGCAGATTGTCACGCGTCGCCTTGTTTATCCGGCGGCTGTCGCCCGCTTCCGAAGCACGGCCCTCGATAAACACGTCACGTCGATGGGCTGCGCCGCTGGTGCCCCTGCCACAAACAAATAAGCCGTGGAAGCAACTCCCCAGTTTCTGCGTCAGTGCCGAGCGTCAGTGGTCGACCTTGCACATCTCCTTGGTACCTGCGGAAATAGAATGTCTCCAACATTCCAAAAATACAAGAGGAGTACATCACTCCACTATGCTGTACACCTGCGCACCCTCTTGGAAACATTTCGCCTTTGGACAACTTTACCAGAAATTCTAAAACCGTGAGCTCTTGAAATCCTTCTTCAGCCTTTGAGGCAGTTTTCTTCGAGTTCTTCGTCCACATGCTATCTAACATTTTACGGACTCATCCGTACCTCGTTACCACCCTAGAACTCTGCCCATTTCGTACTTATCATAGAAAGTATACATAAATCACCGCGTATTTTGTCCTCTAATATCGTAGTAATCTGATGCTAGAATTTCCCTATAACATTACACCTATGCACTCTCCACAACCTCCTTTATCCAAATCTAAATCGACCCTGACAGTAAGACCAATTAATTACTGAGACTTTTGCCAGTCCTGTCTGACAGCCTTGACCTCTCCTCGTCATGACATTTCGTCTCTCATTTTAATTTTCCTCATTACTCAATCATTGATTATACCTGTACTGCTATAAGAAACACTCATTCTTCTTGTTCCTCAGACATTATCGTTCAAATTCTTTGCGGTGCTTTTTTGGCACTGGAGCATGCAATTCACATAAAATAAACAACTCAACACAGGCCGTCTTCTTTATTCTTCATCTGATTGTCATACTGAGAAACTTGAAATATTTTTTCTAGTTCAATAGCCGGAATATAATTTTACGTAATTTTTATTTTAGTATGTGAATCGATTACGTTTACAAGTGTTTCTGTATTTAAATTCGCTAATATGGTTCAATGAAGAGCACTGGCGCCTCAACCTGCGTGCCTATTTGTGAGACATGAAGTCTAGTCGTGTAATAATAATTTAATTAACTGTGGTAAGTCCCTATGGGACCAAAGTGCTGAGGTCATCGGCCCCTAGACTTGCACGCTACTTAGTCTAACGTAAACTAACTTACGCAAAGGACAACACACACACCCACCATGCCCGAGGGAGGACGCGAACCTCCGCCGGGAGGGGAGGGGGGTGGAGCCGCGCGAACCGTGGGCAAGGCGCCTCAATCGCCCGCGGCGTGTAATAATATAATAAATACCTAACATCAGGCTTTTACTGAAATACTCCGTGAATCCTGTTGAATTTTGTGTGTAACATCGTTTATCTCATCGTAGAGAGATTGAATTAGCAGATTTTATTGTTTTTTAATTAATATTCTGATCCTTAGAAGCTAATTTTCATCATGTCATCTGCTGCTGGGACTGAGGAACTGTCTTTAATATAGTGTAGTTGCACGGTAAATTTTGGCATGCTTTGTTTCAGAGAAACCGCTGATAGTAATTCGTAATGCATTCCCTGTGTAGTTTTATGAACATTAATAACGTACGATCAGCGGAAAGGATCAGAAAAAATTTACACGACCATACACACGCAAAAATTTCGCGGTCATACTAACATCTGTTGTGACTGTATCTGTGACATATATATTGTGTCAGGGAAATGTGGTCTCAGCATTAAATTTAAAATATTTGCTATCCCCAGGTTCTGAGGTTTTCGAGAGGTTTCCCCTTGTTGTAAGACACATGCTGGAACTGGCAATCCACTGTCTAGTGTACCCGATTTGGAGTACCTCTACTGCACTACCAGCTGGCTGGAAAGTCCCTGACTGTTCGTTCGATGGCACGGTACTCCAATTGCCTGCTCTATCTTTATGGGTAGGGAATGAAAAGAAACTACAATAAAAAAATAAGTGAATCTTAAATGCAGAAGTCTCAATGAGTAATTCGTTAATTCATCTTTTCAAATCCTAGATTATACGTAGTTCAAGTAAAACATTAGAGCAGTAAGAAACAAGAGTTATCATTTTCTCGCCTCAGTAGTGACCTGTTGAGACGAACTTTCGTGGAACAAGTTACGCTACGACAAATCTGCTGCCTTGAGGTTAACTCCTGGATCGACAGCAGTGAGTTCGAAGACTCGGTGTGGGCTTTTACCCCCCGCAGTGCATTACCCTCACCTACTGTACTGAAAAACAGCCACGTTAGTTCCACCATTCTCGGAATAAGAAATCACTTTCCACTGAAGATGTGTTTGGAACAGAGAACATAAACTGACAGAATGTAAGTACTATTTATGCCTTTGAAAGACAGGACAATGTAACTGCTGGAGTGGTATAAAATCAAAATTCGTAAAAGCCATCCATGAAGATACCAATGAAAGAATTGTTCTGGACTTTGGCGTCTCACAAAGAGTTCAAATGGTTCAAGTGGCTCTAAGCACTATGGGACTTGACATCAGAGGTCATCAGTCCCCTACACTTAGAACTACCTAAACCTAACTAACTTAAGGACATCACATACATCCATGCCCGAGGCACGATTCGAACATGCGACCGTAGCAGGAGCGCGGTTCCGCACTGAAGCCTAGAACCGCTCGGCCATGAGAAAGTTCCTTCGCCGAAACATCTGGGTGGACGACAGAACTGTCAACTACCACCACCTAACATTAATTTTCTTATTAAAGAAGGATTATTTAACGTTCCGTTGGTGATGATGTCATTATAGACTGTGAGCACGTTTTTCGTATCGAAATTTGAATCGTTATCCTTCAGAATTAGAGCCCAGAATATAACCACTACGCCACATTGCTCAGTACTATAAGACGTACCTGCAGAGAAAGTTCGAAGGCATCTTGGTCTGTACTGGCATGCATTAAAGCTGAGTTAGCAGATTTTAGTTTTCAGATCGAAATACGGGAGGTTGACATTACGGTGCCCCATATAGACGTATAGCCGAGGAGCGCTAGTGTCAGAGGTAAACCGGTTCGAATCCTTTTGGTGGATGAAATATTCACTGCCAGTGGGCGAGAGAAGGAGAGGAGCTAGCGTACAGTTTCTGACTACTATTCCTTGCGGCAGTGTCCTAGGTTAAATTCAAAACCTCTCTGCTGTGTCTCAAGAAGTGAAGCTTGTGACACCGTTGGCGGTGATCCGTCCGTTAATCTCAGCGAACTGCTTGGTGCTTTTCGAGAGGAGTAGACTACGTGTCTCACCTTCCCCCTTCCCTGCATCCATAACAGCACAAACCTAAAACTACGCTGTACAAGTACTCATCACAGCCATCCACACGACACATATACGGTTATCAAATCGTTAACAGGTGGGAGGAAAGCAACGGCAAATAATAGCCACTAGGACGGGGTTGCAGTATTCCTGCATCTGCTCCCCCTAAACTCATTCCCTGAGTATGGTGCCACATACTCACGCACGCGCAGACACACACACACACACACACACGCGCGCGCCATCCTGTGTGTGTGTGTGTGTGTGTGTGTGTGTGTGTGTGTGTGTGTGTCTGGCCAAGACTGCTTCGATAACTTAAGTGCGGATGAGCAAGAGGGTCCGAGCCTCTTGCGGTAATACAGGACCCTCTGGGAGCAAGTAGGTGGATGGACATTGTACGCTACCTATCGTGCGGGAAAGTAAAAATTTAGGTCGGCTGGGGAGTGTCTCCGTGTGGCCGAGGAGGTTAACGCGGCCGCACACGTTAAACGGGAGATCCCGTTTAGAATCCAAGTCCGCCACAAATTTTCAGCTCTATTTCGATGCCAGACTGAGGCTGGAATCGGCCCTTCCTTCGAAATTTAATACTGTTCCCCTCACTATACATTGGTACAGTAAATACGATGGTATCTGTTTCAGTAACAACGATGTTCTAATAGTGCGGAAAAAATTGAGTATACAGTACCCCAACATACAAAGAACCCTTTATCACGCATCCTATACTGATCTACAAATTACAAAGTGTAGAATCAAACTCTTGATGTGCTGAAACTTCCAAACAGGTTAAAACTGTGCGCTGAATTGCGGCTCGGACATGGTACCTTTTCCCTTTGCGGGTAAATGCAATACCAACTGACAAGGAGACGGCACGATCGGGGGGTCGGGGATTTGTCCACAATTTTGTGTGCTAAAAGAGGACCCCCAACACCTCAAGTGGTTAAAATATTAGGACGCACTACCCCGAAAATCGCGGGAAAAATCGATCCAAAGTTTCTTAGGTGTCTTATGAGTATAAATTGTTAGCACACTTCCGAGCCCCCGTCTGGCCTAGCGCCGGCACGGTAGCTCAACGTGTTCGGTCAGAGGGTTAGCAGCCCTATGTAGTAAAAAAACTGAGTTAACCGCTCAAAGATGAACTTAACCGGATGTCTTACGACGTCCGCCCCGAGCACATACAACGAACAAAAAAGAACAAAATGAGAATTAAAAAAAAAGAAAAGCTGTTTAGGGCTCAGTTTCTTACGCCAGAGGTCTCGTGTTCAATTCCTCCTCCGGCACCCTTTTTTTCCCTTCTGTTTCATTTTCTTTGGTTATTCCACCAATTATTCAGAAAGTTTCCCAAATCTACATTATCTTTAACAAATTAGTTACATTACTGAATAAAAATTATTTTCTTTTTGTCCAACAACACAATTCATGGCGGTGGGTTTTCCACTGTAAAGTATATGAGGAGAAACATTGTTATTCTGATTAAAAAGGCAAATTCGATTGGGAAACATTCAATTTTTATACATATAATAATTACAAACAAGAACCGCAGTGGTAATTATCGTAAAAACAAACAAAGCAATATTTTTTGCGGCATCTTGCGCAACATATAAAAGCGGATTTTTTACAATCACAGGGCGTTTGCAATAAATCTGTACAAAAACATGCCCCATTAACATTTACGAAAACGTTTCGAGTTTCTGACAATTTTGAGGCAAACCAGGCATATTAAATCAAGTCACTGAATATTGGTGACGATAATTGATGGTCAGTTATAGAATGAATTTTATACTATCTTCCCGGGAATTATTTTCACGATTCTCCTGTAACAATGCACTGCAATTTTGCAAGCAACGGAAGAGAAATAAAGTGCGGGAGAAGGTATCGAACCCGAGACCTCTGGCGTAAGGGTCCGACCACTAACCATGTGGCTCGGATTCTTACGCCAGAGGTCTCGTGTTGTGGCGGCGGCTCGACAATGGACTAATATTTTATACTCGTAAGGCACCTAAGAAATTTTGTATCGATTTTTCTCGGGATTTTCCGAGTTGTGCGTCCAAATATTTTAACCACGTGAGGTGTTAGGCGTCCTCTTTCACCACACAAAATTGCTGACAAATCCCCGACTCCACGGTCGTGCCGTCTCCTAGTGAGATATCCGTGCACGACCCACAACCAGTCTTCACAGTTTTACATTTTCCAGTGCCACTTTACAAAGTTCACAGACGTTCCCCTCAGTGCCTTCATGGAAAAAGAATATTGCGGTGAATGTTAGGAAGATTTAAAACTGGACACAATCCACTGCCTTGTGAAAATTTATTCTGTATCTTATTTGCAGGACAGGTAGGTAATAAAAATTATAGTCTTTGAGAGAAATTTAACATATTAGTACTCTGAAGTACAACTAAACATCGCAAAAACACCAACAAGTGACATGGATTTGTTTTCGCCTGAGGAGCGGGCATCGTATAGTGCTGTCAGGGTGAGCAGAGTGTAACGTGTAGTGAGTCGAGGCCAGCAGGCGGGCGAGGAATCTGAGCTGGGAGCGAGCGGGCGCGGACGTGCTGACGTTATTGGCTGTGTTTGCCGACAGGCCGGCCTCGCCAGCAGGGTGTCAATATTTCAATGCTGCTGACACTGGCCTGCCCACCCTGCTCTCGCGCGGCCCGTGGATCGCTCCGTGTCTGTCGACAGTTACCGCCCAGCTGGTCGGTGGTGTGGGGCGGCCACGGCTGCCCTGTCTGGCGATCCAGTTACAGCCGACAAGAGGAGCAGCAGACTACCGCGTGTAACTGTTCGTCCGGAATCCCTTTACGGCGCTGAGTACGATGGACATGTATAGCCCAACAGCAGAATGCCAGGAGACATCTCCACCTGATAATATTTGATTATTGGAAGTTGTACATTCGCAGTGAAAACAATGCAGAAGTACAATTTCTTTGTAACTTAACAATAAAGAAACTTTTCAGTAGTTTGAGAATCTATGTTACAGCGCTTTCCCTGATTTCATAAATTCAGCACTGATTTCAAACAGAAAATATACACGGTGATCAAAAAGTCAGTATAAATTTGAAAACTTAATAAACCACGGAATAATGTAGATAGAGGTAAAAATTGACATACATGCTTGGAATGACGGGGTTTTATTAGAACCGAAAAAACATAGTTCACAAAATGCCCGACAGATGGCGCGTGAAAGATCGTGTGCTCAGCCGCCACTTTCGTCATGCTTGGCCTCCCAGGTTCCCCAGACCTCAGTCCGTGCGATTATTGGCTTTGGGGTTACTTGAAGTCGCAAGTGTGTCGTGATCGACTGACATCTCTAGGGATGCTGAAAGACAACATCCGACGCCAATGCCTCACCATAACTCGGGACATGCTTTACAGTGCTGTTCACAACATTATTCCTCGACTACAGCTATTGTTGTGGAATGATGGTGGACATATTGAGCATTTCCTGTAAAGAACATCATCTTTGCTTTGTCTTACTTTGTTATGCTAATTATTGCTATTCTGATCAGATGAAGCGCCATCTGTCGGACATTTTTTGATCTTTTGTATTTTATCGGTTCTAATAAAACCCCATGTCATTCCAAGCATGTGTGTCAATTTGTACCTCTCTATCTAGATTATTGCGTGATTTATTCAGTTTTCAAATTTATACTGACTTTTTGATCATCCGGTAGGTTGTATCGTGCAACGTCACTAATTTCCAGCCAACCCGTTGCAAATAGAATTTAAAATTCTTTAACTAGTTTTCAACGCCAACTAGAGGCGTCTTCTTCAGAAGAAACTGTTACCTTACGTGTGGTTAAAAGGGAATTTGAGCGACATCGCTCTAGTTAAAACATTAAAACCACAATTAAAACCATTTCCACCAGAATACATGACAGGTGCAGTCTGAATTTTAAAACAATACATAAATATTCCACTAAGGGCACTACAGTGGTATAGACAAGCCTCTACAAGCCACCACACGTTGAAACGCGGAGGGCACTGCATACCGTCGTTACTCCTTCCCTTCACTGTTCCTCTCGCGAATTGAGCTACGGAATATGTAATTCTATACCC
This sequence comes from Schistocerca serialis cubense, assembly GCF_023864345.2. Classification (NCBI taxonomy): domain Eukaryota; kingdom Metazoa; phylum Arthropoda; class Insecta; order Orthoptera; family Acrididae; genus Schistocerca; species Schistocerca serialis. The sequence continues at coordinate 334,608,793 of NC_064638.1, read as the reverse complement.
TACCGAACGAGTCCGGTTTCCTCTCGTGTTCACAGTCCTTACTCGAGACGTACGATGGTGATGCCACCGGCGCACCAACTTTAAGACACCCGTTTGGTAAAGCACTGTCTCCTGCTGCGTGAAGAATTCCGTAACTGTCTGCTGCACATTCTCATCTGATAGGACTCTTCGACGCTTCGGGCCCCGTTATGAAGGTCCGAAGGCGGGATAATCGCAGGGGGAGGGGGGGGGGGGGGAGGTCAGGATCATAGTGCGGGTGCTCGAGTATCTGCCACTTAGCCTAACTTCAGCGTTACGAGTTTTGTAATATGGGGACGTGCGTTATCATGCAGCAGCAGCACGAATCTTACCACACCATTCCACAGTGGTGCTTTCCGGCAAGCATCCTGCCCCATACGCATTCTACATTCTCTGATGGATGTCGGCGCTGTATGTCCTTTGACAGTCAAGAAAGGAATAATGGCAATTTTTCCTGTTTGAGCACGTTTGGTAATAAATTTGCCATAGCTCATGTTTCCACAATTATCACTCGAACGTCGGAACAACACGGGTGCCACACTAATCCTTTTCCTATACATTGATACTTATGTACCCACATCGGAGTCTCCATACATTGCTTCTACGCTGCACCAAAGCCCTCAAAGGAAAAATTTTTGACCGTCCCTTACAGATGCGTTGGAGTTCTCCCAATAAATCAAAGTCGATCGTTCGCCTTTCTTACAACCGAACTCACATACTTGTTTCATTTCATGTCACTTTGCAAATGTATTCCTTCGTATTTAAGCAATGTAACAGTGTCAAGTAGCAGACACTGATAATTTGTTCAAATAGTAGAGGATTTTTTTCCTACTCATTTGCATTAGCTTACATTATTCAATATTTGTAACAAGCTGCCATTCATCGCATCAAATAGAGAATTTTTCCAAGCCATACTGTATGCTCCTAGAATCACTCAATGACTACACTTTCCCGTACACTACATCGTCATCGGGAAAATGTCGGGGATTGCTGTTCAACATATCGTTTATGATCGTTTATGTATGCTGAGAACTTAAATAACACAGGCCTGACGATACCTTTGCCTCTGAAGAACACGCTCCAACCAACGAAATGTACTGGGTTCTGTTAAATAAACGTCATCGTGCCACTAAAATGTCTGACTATCTATTCGTTAACAGTCAACAGCGTGTCACTGTGTCAAATGCTTTCTGTAAATCTAGGAATATATTAGGGGGACTAGAAAGTACGTTTCAAATAGGACTTTACAACTTTAGAAATTCATATAAATTATTGAAAGAAGGTATAGAGCTGGGTTTAGTGTTATTTTGTAAGGAAACACATCAAATTTTCTTACCTTAAACTACAAGTGTTGTATGTGGCTTCCGTTGCTTATCCTGCACACATCCCATTGGAAGTCAATTTCTTCAGAAACTCGCTGTAGCATTGTAGGTGTAACTTGCTGAGTGGCGGCATAAATTCTTGCTCTAAGTTCAGGTAGAGAAGCCGGCACAGAAGGCACAAATACGATATTTTTGGTGAATCCCCATAAAAAAATCGATTCGAGTGATGTCTGGAGAATGTGGGTGCCATGCAATTTGCGCATCACGGCCAATCCATTGACCTGGAAAGCGGTCACTTAGATAATCCCGGACGCGAGCCAGGTAGTGGGGTGGTGCACCATCTTGCAAAAAGTAAAAATATCGCTCTAGGTCATCCTCAACGATCTGTGGCATCAAAAATTGTTGTAACATATCCAGGTACACTTTCCCGTTGTGCTTGGACAAACTGATGATTTCCCATGTCTTACCGAGCACCCTGTTTCTACCAAACATTTATGCCGCTCATAAATTGTAGGCCTACTAGGAGGAATTTTTGCGTACTTGGTACGCAAACTACGTTGAACTGTTGTCGCCGACTTCGATTCTTCAAACCACAGCCGGCCGGTGTGGCCGAGCGGTTCTAGGCGCTTCAGTCTGGAACCGCGTCGCCGCTACGGTCGCAGGTTCGAATCCTGCCTCGGGCATGGATGTGTGTGATGTCCTTAGGTTAGTTAGGTTTAAGTAGTTCTAAGTTCTAGGGGATTGATGACCTCAGATGTTAAGTCCCATAGTGTTCAGAGCCATTTTCTTCAAACCAAAACACACGGCTAGCACTCTCGGCTCCAGTGAAGACAGCCATCTTTATCGCAACTGCTGCCAGAGCTCCTTACGCTGCAATTCGGCACTAGCGAACTACTTGAGATAAAACTTGATATATTTCCTTACAAATTGACACTACAGTCACCTCTGAAGGTACTATGAATTAATTTATATGAATTTTTAAAGTTATAAAGTCCTTTTTGAAACACCCTGCAATGTCTTTTCTGTATCTGTCGATATTCGTCATGTATCAGCTCTTTGTATACTTCAAAGTCTTGTCCATGACGTATTTAAGTTAGAGTGACTTGCTTACTCGAAATTAATTAAAACTTAATTTTTTTCCAATTAATGATGAACTATCCAGTCACATACCAGAAGAGGTATATATCTAGGATCGTTTTTTTCGACTTTCGCTAGGGTGGTAAGACAACAGCTATCTTTATCCAAGGCCGTTAGACGTCCGTGAATTCCAAAGATGATTTTCTAAGTTCAGTCCGGCAATTTTGACCTTTCCGACTCGTATAGATCACGAAGACCAACAACTGTAGACAGTGACATGTTAAGTTCGAAAGTGGAAGCAAATCCATGTTAGACAACCGAAGAACTGACAAATAATCTTAACCAATCTTTGTCGAATATCCAAGAACATAGGAAGCAGATTGGTGAAGACAGGCCAAACTATCCAATCCACCACATGCAACTTATTGCTTCAGCGAATCAGTACAGGAGCATTTTACGGTCGCTTGATGACTGCAGAAGAAAATTGCTCCTCTATGACAATCCAAAACGCAAAAGGCAATGGCTCTCTCTGAATTAATCGCCACATTATACAGCTAAGCCAAGTTTACTCCCGAAAAAGGCGCTTGTGTGTGTTTGGTGGGGTATTCGCGGAGTCGTTCGCTTTGCAGTGCAGAAACCTGAACAAATTGTGAATGCAGACCTTACCTGCGAACAACTGGATCGAGTAAATCAATCTTCAGTTCTAAAGCAACCGGCAGTTTTCAACAGAAGAAGCGTTACTCTGCAACACGATAATGCATGACAAGTCCATCAAGACGAACTCCGGAAAAAATTAATGAGTTTGGTTGGAAGGTATTTCCTCACCACCATACTCGTCCGAAATCGCACCATCATATTTTCATTTATTCCGACCGCTAAAACACATTATAAGTGGCAAAAAAGTGAAACATTGGATGATTTCCAAAATCCCACCTTCAGGCATTTTGTTCAAAAATCAGTTGAGTTTTATCGATCCGGCATTTAAAATTTGCACACTAGACAGCAAAATGATGTTGGTAACGAGGGTAATTTCATCGTGGATTACAAACAAAAACTGGTTAGTAATGTATGTGTTTGAATTCACTGTGGAAAAACGATAATAGAATCTGCCGCTACCCTTCATTAATGTGGTTCGTAGCGCATCGCGTGACCAAAGGACAAATAGGGTTTCGAACGAGTGAGGATTTTTAAATCGGTGCTGAATTTTGGACAGAAGCTTTTGTCTCTCAAGGAAATTTATTATATTCGAACTTACAATAATGTCATGAATTCTCTAGGAAACCGACATTAAGCATAATGGTGCGCACTGGCCTGATGGTCCACTGGAGAAGCGCCCATTGGAAACGGAAAGGACGCCGGATTGAGTCCCTATCAGACCATTGAACATTTCATTTTGACTTCGTCATAGCCTTCACCTTTCAATGATGTCAAGTACCCCCAGGAAAGACGCTTGGTTAGTATTCCACGTTAAACTGCCAGTCTACTTTCCGCAGTAAGATTTCGGGGTAAGATAAGGACATGCAAATCATCGAAGTGGCGTCTAATTGATAGCCTTGCATCAGGCCGTTGTGCAAGACAGAATTATTATACCAGCCGCAGAGAAGGTGGGACTTAGTTTCTCTTCAGGCAGCCACATCTAGCATATCATCGATAGCCACGTTACGCCACAGTCTTCTCACCTTCACGGCCACGTGACTCTGCATATGGCGTCTCTCTCTACACCGCGTCTCTCTCTCTCTCTCTCTCTCTCTCTCTCTCTCTCGCTACTCAGTGGTGTTCGACTACACGTGATGGACTCGGAGGCCTGTCGTAAGGATATCTGTGCTCTGTGGCCCAGGCCGTGTGGAACACTCTGCGTTTGCTCGCGGAATTATCAAGTGTCACCGATCACATTCTGCGAACGACGCTGAACTTCTGAGAGTCAAATAACTGCGTTTCAACATTACTTATTTTCTCTTGTACTATACCTTTTCCGTCATACAAGAAGTTAGGTGGTGTAAATCGTATCTCTGTGTGATGGATAATAAATACTGCAGCCGTAGAAGTGTTTATTTATTTTCTACATTTTGCGAACAGATTCAATGCAGATTAGTAGCGGTATCGGTACATAAAATGAACTCCCGGTGAGACCATTCATGCAGTGATGTAGTTTTGCCGGCGAGATCCGTGGCGCGCCGCTTGTTGGCATTGCTGTTTCCCAGCAGGTCGAGAGTCGCTGGTGCGCAGGGCTGCCTACGTGTGGGGAGCCAGCACGCAGGCGATTTGTGACACTGCGGCGCCCGGCGTGTACGAAGCACTGCCCGGGGAGCTGTTCCGGCGGCGCTCTTAGGTTGTGCAATTACTCGCCGGCGCGCACCGCGACGGAAATACGGGCCCGCCGAGCACCGAGCGCTCTGCCGCAGTCACAATATTGTTCCTGCCGGCCGCGACGCCGCCGCTGTCCGTATAGCGCCGCCTTTTGTTTGTCCTTGCTCGCCGCTCCTAGTTCCTAACTCTGCCATCTCACTGTAAATGTTCCTTTTGCGGCCAGATCCGTCTGCGGGGCGAGATTTGTCAGCAGATTCGGAATGTTGGAGTTCCGCTAGGAAACCAATGGCACAATATTGTTCTAGGTCCGGTCGTGTTTCTGGCTCAGGTGCTTCAGCTGAAGTGCGTGATCAGCAACCCTTCCGAAACTTCTCTGAGCAGATGACTTATAAGGGAAATTCAATTCCAAATAAATGCAATACAGGTCTTATTCAACATTGATTTCATTCTTTTCATTATGACACTTCTCGAGTTGATTAGATTTCCACAAATAGAAATTATATAAAAAGCTGAAGTTCACGAACACCGGGTGAGTCCGCAGCTCGTGGTCGTGCGGTAGCGTTCTCGCTTCTAGCGCACGGGTTTCCGGGTTCGATTCCCGGCGGGGTCAGGGGTTTTATCTGCCTCGTGATGACTGGGTGTTGTTTGATGTCCTTAGGTTAGTTAGCTTTAAGTAGTTCTAAGTTCTAGGGGACTGATGACCATAGATGTTAAGTCCCATAGTGCTCAGAGCCATTTGAACAATTTTTTTCGAATACCGGATGATCAAAAAGTCAGTATAAATTTGAAAACTGAATAAATCACGCAATAATGTAGATAGAGAGGTACAAATTGACACACATGATTGGAATGACATGGGGTTTTATTAGAACCGAAAAAATACAAAAGATCATAAAAGGTTCGGCAGATGACGCTCCATCTGATCAGAATAGCAATAATTAGCATAACAAAGTAAGACAAAGCAAAGATGATGTTCTTTACAGGAAATGCTCAATATGTCCACCATCATTCCTCAACAATAGCTGTATTCGAGGAATAATGTTGTGAACAGCATGTCCGGAGTTATGGTGAGGCATTGGCGTCGGATGTTGTCTTTCAGCATCCCTAGAGATGTCGGTCGATCACGATACACTTGCGACTTCAGGTAACCCCAAAGCTAATAATCGCACGGACTGAGGTCTGGGGACCTGGGAGGCCAAGCATGACGAATGTGGCGGCTGAGCACGCGATCATCACCAAACGACGTGCGCAAGCGATCTTTGACGCGTCTAGCAATATGGGGTGGAGCGCCATTCTGCATAAACATCGTACGTTCCAGCAGGTGTTTATCGGCCAGGCTGGGGATGATGCGATTCTGTAACATATCGGCGTACCTCTCACCCGTCACGGTAGCAGTTACAAAACCAGAATCTCGCATTTCCTCGAAGAAAAAAGGCCCGATATCGGTAGATGTGGTAAATCCAACCCATACCGTGACTTTCTCGTCGTGCAATGGAGTTTCCACGACAGTTCTACGATTTTCGGTAGCCCAAATTCTGCAGTTATGGGCGTTGACAGAACCTCGAAGCGTGAAATGAGCTTCGTCGGTCCACAACAGGTTCCTCAACCAATCGTCATCTTCCGCCATCTTTTGAAACGCCCACACTGCAAATGCCCTCCGCTTCACTAAAAAGCCAGGTATCAGCTCATGATGCAGATGGATTTTGTACGAATAGCGTCGGAGGGTGCGCCTAAGTGCCAACCAAACAGTAGAGTGTGGAATTCCGGTGCGACGTGCGACTGCGCGAGCGCTGAGTTCCCGGTGCATAGACCGAACCCGCTACAGAATCCATTTCTTCCTGAATTCTCTCAGCAGCGTTACGCCTTGTGCTCGATCGGCCACTACGGGTGTTATCGTCTAAACAACCCGTGGCTTCGAACATCGAAATCATTCTCGCCACAGCTGCATTTGTCAACGGACCTTTACCCGTTCGAATCCCCTTCCTATGGCGACAGGATCGTAAAGCTGAACTGGCACATTCCCCGTTCTGATAATACAGCTTCACTAAAAGCGCCTTTTCAGGTAACGTCAACATGCTGCGACTGCTGGCGCATCTGATTCTTTCTCTCATTACAGGTCCTTTTATACACGATTGTCATGCGCAGTCACTGACTTTTCGCTGTCCTGCGCCATCTGTCGGACATTTTGTGAACTTTGTTTTTTTTCTGGTTCTAATAAAACCCCATGTCATTCCAAGCATGTGTGTCAATTTTTTCCTCTCTGTCTACATTATGCCGTGGTTTATTAAGTTTTCAAATTTATACTGCCTTTTAATTACCTGGTATTTTGAGTTTGATGCTAACGTGAAAATGCACTTATTTTGCAATCTAGATTTGTTTCACGTTAATACACTTTGCGTTACGTACTATCAGTGACTAGTTTCAACATCCGGAGTACCAATGTCTCCTCTTTTTTTTTTTTTTTTTTTTTTTTTTTTTTTTTTTTTTACGGTGTGGTAGTTCAATGACACAATAGTTTGTGCTTAATGCCCCTAAGTTTTCATGTTGTTAACTCACCTACGTGGGCAAGCACAGTGTTCTGTATACATGCGATTTTTATTCGTTTTTTTTTTCAAGTATTATCTATGTTGGTTCATTCAGCGCTCGGCATAGAATAATTGCATAAAATAGGCAAATTCCAGTTTTACCCAGTCGTAGGTAATCGGTAAGAGTAATTCTCTTGAATCCCAGAAAACACAATTGATGAAATTCTAGCCAGAAGAAACTGACTTCACGTTAGTTTTGTGCAAGACCACCGGCTTCCAACCGTTGCTTTGATAACTGTACAGTTCTTGATGTGACCTAATGGGTCCATATCTTTCCTTTCGAGGCGTAAAATCACTTGGATTCATTTGAAAAAGCTTACAATTTTTATGATGGTTTGCACTCATATATTCGACACCCATTTACGACAAATCTTTCTTGTTGTTAACTGTATGTGACTTGCATCGTACTTCTTTTTATGAAACCGCTATGTTGTAAGGTGTTTGATACACCTTTAATCGCCGATCATTCGATAGCGTAAATACTGCGTCGATAGCTCCATTTGCGAATGTAGCTTTGCGACGTAGTTCACGACAAGCATTTGTAAAACTTTAGATGTTGTGGAAAATATTTCTATTCAAAACGTTTTACCATAGCGTAGAATTGCAGTTATTTAACTTGAAAGGTTAATAGCCAACATTGTTAACTGAAAAACTCACACAAAGAAAACTATCGTACGTATAAAGTTGATGCTTGACATACATTATTGTGGACTGCTATAAACTTCTGTGAATCGAAGACTGCGTAAGATCGAAATTTTTTTCCCATGTTTCAATGTTTGCCCTAAGGTACGGAACATTACATCACTTAATTTTACTATGAATACTTGATATTTTGGCTCCAACATCTGATCACGAAGATTACACGTTGTCTGCGTCTGTAGTATACAAAAAGTCTCACCGAAGAATTTTCCAGTACCTCTGTCCAACACTATACATTTCAATGGCTACATAATTCATTGTCATTAATTAGCAGAAGTGGAGGACAAAATTTTCATTTTTGTCAGCACTTACGGACCTGAACGAAACAGTATCATTGCCCTTCTACACCGTACTGCTCTCGTAGCTATTATTAATGCCTGTAATATAAATTTCTATTTTGGATGCATGACGATCAACCACGAACACTTGTTCACCACTAGAAAACTAAAATTTATAGCAATATCTTGAGTAGAAGCTAATGGAAGCATAGATTCGCGACAGAATGAGACGAATTTTTATTCAGAAAGTACGAGACAATGTTTGTAAGTGCGTTAATGCGTGGCAGAACGACAATTTTTCGTATCTCTTTTCATTTGGATAATGCGGCGCTGATCTGATTTCAGTCAAGCACCACAGTATGTTTCTGAAATAGAATCAAGGACACTTTTGTGAATAACCAGCTTGTTCTCTCACTAAATGCTGCGTATGTAGCAAAATATCTTATCCAAATTTGTTTGTGTACCCGGGACAAAAAATATCGCAGAGTAATGGGATATACACATCCTAAGGATTACCTTCAGAATGACCTTATCACTCTCCAGCAAAGAGTGCATTGTTATTAAGAGGCATACTCGACTCAGGTTTTACTCTTGGTTCACTCATACTGGCTGAGCTATTCAGGCACTATTCGGCGACCTGTCTTCACACATTTCTGGTAGGTTTGAAACCGAATTTCACTTACAAGATGTGACATTTGCCTCTGGGGTTGGTCGTTTACGATATTTTAACTACCGATGACCTTACGCAACTTCACATATCTGCGAGTGGTATACCATCCATTCTAGATACGTTGGAAAGCTCACTATGGTACATCAATAAATCGGGCAACGAAGTAGAACACCGATAGATAATGGATCATTTATGTCATATTTTCACGTTTCCACATCAATTGATTTTACTTTACCAAGTCCTCACAGTCGACATACGCAGGCACACAACTTCAGTGTCATGACTTATGGACCGTCGCACGAGCGCCTGGTAAGCAACTACACGATTTACGGTGCGCCGAAGCCATCAGTGAGTCGTTTTAAGGGCGACTTACACTTATGAGCTACTCGCATTTTAAGGGCGAACCAATTTGTTGTCCAGTGGTTTGAAATGATGCAGGCCACATCTGGGTTGTACTAGTTTTCCCACCGTTAACCCTTTCCCTATACCACTATAAGTTTAATTACAATCGATCAACCCAGAGGTAATGGATTAGCAGTTGACTGCACACGTCTTCTTGCAGTTTGTTGTATAATTTCGTTTAAGCGGTCTGACACAAAAGAAATCGATCTGAAGGTAGATATTTTGCTACTTGTAAGTTAAGTGAGTGACCTTTTTCGTAGTACGACCAATCTCAGCCAACGATATCTGCCTTTGATCCTTTCAGTACTTGGAATTATTTTGTATGTTATTTTCTCTCATGCTACACAGTGACTCATTGTCGTCCAGGACATAATACGAACTGGCCTGATGCAATCTCCGAGGCCAGTGCCACTACGTTGTTCGACTTTGTTATAATTTTTTTTCACTCAGCCATTCCAGTTGGGAATGTATGATCATCGACCTACCTTCTCATGTACATCTGTGTCAGTATGTCCACCTGCAGAAACTAAAAAGTATAAAAACATTTCGTCTTTACACACTACACTTAAAACACTTTCTGGATGAGCGCTACCAAGATAAATACAATGACATTGACTGTCATTTCGTCAGTGGGCCAAGTTTATACAAACGTGTGCTATTTTCGCACCATCAGTAACGAAACTCGATATCGTTTTTAACTTCTGAAAATTATCCGACATGTCAGCAACTCTGAAAAGTCGGAGTCATCTGCTGAACGTTGTGGAAGCCAACGAGTCACAGTTCTCTTAAAATGAAGCTTCTTACAAAGCATCTTATAGACTACCACAACTCCGACCCCAAGAATTAATAGATATCACCTTCGATCTTTACCCGAAGACACGTTGCACTTTCATCTAATAGTGGCTGTTTCTACAGGCCATGAAATTTTACTGCTAATTGCTATTGAAAATGCTCAGGAGCTCAGGTAGCTATTCCAGCATTCAGTGATATCTATGTACAGGTCACGTCTTGTTTCGTAATGCTGTTTCATACTTACTTACTTTGAGGCAAGATAAGTGTTGTATTAGAAAACTGAATTTCTGAGAAGGTAACCAACATTCTGTGACGGGTTTCTGACTCCATTCCTGTAAGTAATCTCTATTGACGAAAGTTTTATGAGCCAGATGTGGAAAGACGCCATTTTATACCAAAATTACATAAATTACAATTAAATTCCGTGACACAACGCAGAGTCACTATATATCTAACTATCGCCTAGCTCGTTTAACTATAATCGAGTAAGCAAGCCGGAAATCGCCTGAATTCGTGCTGTGTGTTACTGAGGCAAATTTGTGTTTGTCTGAGCCCAAACCGAAGAATGTTACGGCTTTCGGTTCTCGCTGTGAGAAAGCGTTTACTCAGATCCATCAGTCGAGGCAACAAAATTTTATAACCCCTCATTTCCATAACTTTATTATTTGTTTACTCCTACAGTTCTTCGGTATTTGCGAACTCGGATGTGGAACAGTTATGGCTATATACCGGGCCGACCAAGATTTAAGGGTAATAAAATTATGATTTCACACTAGCCAGCCAGTGTGAGCACTTCTTACGTATTCATGTAAACATTAAGTCCTTCAGATTTTATACTAAGTTATCTATTACGTTTCGTTGAAGATTTCTAGCATCTAACTCACCCCATAACACGAACTGAAGCCCAAATCGCAACTCTTCCTGAATACTTCACATAAACAGCCTCTGTTTCGGTTGTTGGAGCTTTAGTGCATCGGATGGACCTAAATTTATGGTAGATTAAAAACTGAGATAAAGTGGAAAGTACTCGGAGGTGAAGAAATATGGTGAACGTTTTTGATAACGTTGTAAACAGTGCGTGGAATAATTTCAAATAATTGTATAATTTGCTTACGTGCATGCCGCGAAAACCTAATGATCCTGTACTTGCTAGTGAGTCAAAACGGGCAAAACACCTTAAAACTAAAAACTTAACCATATAGATTTAAGTGATTCACGAATTAATCAAGATAATGTATCAAAACAATAAAAATTGTCACAGCATTCGTTCTTTGTCTAACTTACATAACTACATAAGTTCATTTCGCACACCGGAGATTAATGACTTTAGACAAATGGGAAAGAATATGGTGACACAACGTTGCAAGTAATCTGTCTACATATACATGTAAGATTCTCAAGCTACTGTACAGTGTACGGTAGAGGGTTCTCAGTACAAATATAAGGGATTTTACGTATTACTCCCTTTGCTTATTGATCGAGTGAAAATGACGGTGTAGTCTCAGTAGTCGCTGTAATCTGTTTTATCATATGCTAATGATCTTCTCGCGAGATATTAGTTAATGGCAGCAGAATTGGCGAACAGTTTTATTCGATTACCGTTGCTCCAAATACACCCAACACTGTTTCGCGAAAAGTGCTTTATCTAAGGATTCCCATTTCAATGACCCGAGGATTTCGTTTATACATTCATATGGGCCTTGTAGGTCTACGAGCTTCGCAGCACGTCTTTGATTTATTTCGGTGTCTGTTGTAATGATTAAATTATACGGACTACATAAGCTAGAATCATATTCCTGAGCAGACGATACTAGAGTTTTCTATGCACTTGGCGTTACACATGCGCTGCACTTTCTCAGAACCCTTCCGATAAATATGAGTCTTCGATTCGCCTTTCGTAAAACTGCTTTTAATTGATCATCACATTCCATACCACGTACTAGTGTTAACCCCTAAATATTTACGATATGTGTTCAAGATGTTTCGCACTAATCCTGTAATTGAATGCAAACTGTTTGTTTCCATTTGTTACAGGCATTATCTTGCATGCATTCTCATTTAGAGAGGTCTTATATTCAGTACATAGTGCGTACGTTTTGTCCAAGTATTTCTGACATTCCTTACGATCTTCTGACGACAACCCTTCCCAATGAACAACTGCATCGCCAACAAAAAGGCTGATCCTAAGTGATGCATCTTACATGTTTTGTAGGGGCATAAAATGTGCTCGTTTCTGATAAGCTTTCAGCGTCCAGTGTAGCATACTGGGTTCTGTTACTCAAACAGCCATAGATCAAATCACGAAAGTGTTATACAATGACGGAAGTGGAAAGAATTACAATGTGGAGGATCAATATGATCTTTATCAGATTTTGAAGAAATGTTCATCACACAACTGGTATTAAATTCTAATGCCATAACTACGTTAGGGCCTTATCAGCATCGGTACGACGAGTGACACGTCACTGGCACGAATATGCCCTTATACTCTTGATATGGAAGGAAATATCCTATAAATGTTACCATACCTTAGATACTTGTTGTGTCAGTTCATGAAGACTGCTGGTTGGTGGCTTCTGTCTTATTCCAGACATGGTCTGCGAGGGACTAATCAGGGACTTTGCAGGCCAGTCAGACATCCATACATTCCTCGAGGGGTGTATAGTGTGAATTGCAGCGTTCTGTCTTGTGCTATCCTGCTGGAAAATGTCATGTTGTGCTCTGATCGAAAGTGTCATTTAGTACCCTACTCGTGGGGGCTGCGACCACAGAGCTTACCATTCACATGCTGACGATCATTCATCTTTATTTTTATTATTATTAATCAATACAAAGATTAATTGATAACAACATCTTTTTGTATTCCTGTTATCCTCCGCCAAGTCTCTTTATCCAGTGCATCTTCCTTGTCGATGCTGCGATGTTCCATTACTCGATTTACGTGAACAGTCCAAGAACGTCGTGGTCTTCCACGCTTACGTCTGTCGGGTGGTTTCCATTCATAAACTTTCTTCGGCCGCCGATGATCTGGCATTCTCATCATGTGCCCGTACCATTTTATTGATTTTCTTTCAATTATATCTATCATTGTATCATTTGCCTTCATTCTAGCTCTTACTTCATCACTAGTTTTTCTTTCGATTCTTGATATTCTGGCACTCCTACGCAAATAATCCATTTTCACAGTTATTAGTCTTCTTTTGAGATCGACATTTAAGATCCATAGTTCTGATCCATAGCACAGCACTGATTCAACCATTATCGTACTTCCTTTCCTTATTGCTGTTGGAAATATTCTCATCCCACCAAAAAGAATTCATGAACCCTAACACTTTTTTGCTTTACTGTATTCTGTATTTTACTTCTGTATGTACCAATCCATTTTTATTAATATGTGCCCCGAGATATTTAAATTTCTCTACCTGTCTCATAACTGCTTTGTCATCGATGTGTACTTCAAATTTAGCATCACTATTCTCCTCCAAATACTCTGTTTTTGTTAGACTCATTTGCAGTCCCCGTCTGTTGTAATCCTGATATAACCATCGTATCATGAACTCAGAGTCCTAATCATCTTGTGCTATAATAGCTTGATCGTCAGCAAAACTTAATGAAAATATCTGTACATCGTTAACAGTGATTCCCATTTCTCTGCAGCCACTTCTGCATATAAATTGAACAAGATGGGTGACATACTGCAACTTTGTCGCAAACCTTTAGGGACATTAATAGGTTCTGATAACTTTGAACCTCGTTTAATCTGTACCAAATTATATCTGTAGATTTCAATAATAATTTTTAAAATGTGATCATCCATACCTATATCTTTCATAGCTTCCCACAGCTTAGATCTAGGGAGTGTATCGTAAGATTTTGCCAAATCTACAAAGGCAATGAGTAGCTCCTTCCCTACTGCTATTCGTTTTTGTAATTATCAAATTAGTCGCGAGGTCATATCCTATATCTCACCACACCATGATTCCAGGAATAGGAGAGCTATAGATGTCGAGAATCGCTGCTTCATGTGAGATTTAAACTGGTCATTTGACGACACTTTCGGAACAGAAGAGTTGTTCATCGCGGAACAATATAGAATGCCACACAGTGTCCCATATGAGAAGACTACAACACACATTAGTGTTTTGTTTATGGCACGGTGTCAGTGACAAACGGCTACTCAAGATCATAACCCAGCTTCCAGTAATCTAATACCGACGACTCATAGTGACACTCTGCCTCTAATCTCTGGTGATTTCTCAGTTATTTTCATCTACCCAATCGTCAGAACCAACTGAACAGCTCTATGATCTCTTCGTGCTGACATCTTTCTGGAGTGGCCCATGCCCTCCCCCTTCGCCGCAGTTTTTCGGGGTCTATCACACCAACATTTGTCCTGTAGTTTATGGGACTAGTGCGAACTGTCTGCACAATTTGTTGTTATGAGGCTCCCATGTAACTTATGCCAATAATTTGACTTTCCTAAAATCCTTGCTCCAAGTGCTTTTGTAGATCATAATCTGTAGTAATGGATCACTTCTGAGTGAACTTACTGAGCATCGATAGTAATTTTCCTGATTATGCTGTTGTAATGGAGTGTGAATTCAACTGGGCAGGTGTAGATAGGGAGAATCATGATATCAAAACTGACGCTAGAGGTGGAGATTTGTGTGACCCTATTCTGAATGTCTTGTTCAAAAATTACTTCGAGCATATAATTAGAAAACCAACTAGTGAAATGAACGTCGTAGAACTTCTAACAACAAACAGACCTGAACTTACCGAATCAGTTAACGCAGAGGAAAATGTCAGAGATCATTAGACACAGCAAGTATGACTGCGCACATTATAAGACAAGTTAATAAAGGTACGAAGACATTTTAGTTTAGCAATAGTGACAGGATACACATTGCAGAGTATTTGAGTAGTCAGCATCAAATATTCAGTGATGAGGATGAAGGTGTGAAGAACAAATGGAAAAATTTCAGAACTGTTGTTGAATGTGTCCGTGGTTTAATAGTCGTGTTAGAAAACCGCTACATAATAAAAGGGAACTTCGTATCAGATTCAAAAGAAGTCAAAACCTAGCGGACAAAAGAAAGTCGAACAAGAGAAAATAAGAATAAGGAGAGCAATTAGTTTCAATGAGTTTTAAAGTAAAATTTCGTCAACCGATATCAGTAAAAACCATAAAATGTGTTGATCTTACATAAAATCCGTTAGTGGTTTGAAATCCCTTATTCTTTCACTCAGTGACCATACCATACTGGCACTGAAATGGAAAAGAACAGAGAGAAGATCGAAGTACTAAATTCGGTTTCCTGACTTCGTTTCACCACAGAAGATCGTGACACAGTCCCTACTTTCAGTCAACGTACGAAATTCGAAATGTTATATACTGAGATAATCCATCGCGGAATCGTTTAGTCGTGGAACATCAGGACCAGATGAGTTACCCCTAAGATTCTACAAAGCTTATGTGAATGAACTCGCTCCCCTTCCAGCAGCAGTTTATCGTAGATTGCTGGAGCAATGAAGGACTTGAACAATCGCAGATGATTCCAGTTTTCGAGAAGCTGCGTCGAACAGATGCACATAATTATAGGTCCTTACCACGCACGTCAGTCTGTTATAGAGGTATGAAACATGTTTAGGCTCACATATATGTTGTTTTGGGAGAACAAAAGTCTCCTCTGTAAAAATCAACACGAACTGCGCAAACAGATCTTGCGGGACTTAGATGGCTCTTTTCTTCTGTGAGATTAATAGGCTGTAGACAACAGCTCTCATTTTGATTCTGTGTTGACTACAGGAACGCATTTGACATCGTCCCGCACTGTCGTTTAGCGAAAAAAATACGAGCTAATCGAGCATCGGAACAGATGTTCTAGATTCAAGACTTCCCTGCAGATATAACTCAATAGGTCGCTCTTAGAAGAACAAAATCAATTGATGTAAAGGTTATTTTCTGAGTCCCCATGGAAGCACGATATGGTGGTTACTTTTTAGAGTGTATCTAATTGATTTACTGTAAATCATCTGAAGGTCTTTAAGACTGTTCGCACATGGCGCAGAAGACAGTATCGATTTTCAGAATGAGCTGAATGGTGCGGAATACGACCGCTAATCCTCAACGTAAATAAATGTAACAGATTGTGCAGATATAGGAAAAAAAGTCCACTTCTTTATTGATGAGAAAGTATTGGAAACAGTGTCTACCGTAAAATACCTAGGAGTAACTATCCAGAGCGACCTTAACTGAAGTGACCACAGAAAACATATAGTTGAAGAAACAGATGCTACACTGAGGTTGATACGAAGAATCTTAAGGAAATGTAGCTCATCCACGAAGGAAACGGCTTGTAATGCGCTTGTTATTCTTGAGTATTGTTCATAGATGTGGAATTCTTTCCAAGTAGGACTGACAGAAGAGATAGAGGAGATCCAATAAAGAGTGCTTCGTCACGGGATCGTTTAGTCGATGCGAAAGCATTACCAAGATACTCAACGAGCTCCATTGGCGGACGTTACAAGAGAGATGTTGTGCATCACGTAGTGGTTTGCTATTGAGATTTCGAGCAAACACTGTCCCGGAAGAGTGGAGTAACGTATTAATGTCTCCCACATACAACTTGCATAATGACCACGACGAGAAAATTCGAGAAATTAGAGCCAATAAAGAGGCTTACCAACGACCATTCGTCCCAAGCGCCATTCGCGAGTGGATCAGGGTACGCTGGATCAGTTAGTGGTACCGGAAGTACCCTCCGTCACATACCATTATGCTGCTTGCGGAGTACGATGTAGACTGAGGCCACACGTAGTGGCCGCGTGGTCTAAGGCACCATGTTACGAATTTCGCGGCCCCTCCAGTATCAGGTGCGAGTCCTCCATCGGGCGTGAGTGTCTGTGTTGTTCTTAGCATAAGTTATTTTAAGCTACCTCAGCAGTTTGGTACCTTAGGAATTTATGCACATTTTGTAGTTTTAGGTGCAGATGTCCGAAAGATGGCGCTAGGTTGTAAGTCCACATCGTCTGAACACGCTGTGTTACAGTCTCGACCTGAAAAATTCCAGTGATCAGCCAACGGTCATCGCTTGTGTTCTTGATTTGTAGAAATTACTACTCTTTGTACTGAAAATGCTCCTATAAGGATGCAGTTTTAATGGACACATCCTAGAGGTCAAAAAAGAAAGAAAGAAAGAAAGAAAAATAGAGCTCGGTTTACTACACTTCAGTCGTTGTGTTGATGATCTGATACTTCCTCTTTCCGTCAGTGCATTTGGCAGCTGAATCTCGTTCACCTGTTCCTTTGGTCTTGGAATACTTCCGTCTGCATTGTACATTGACTGTCGCAAGTTACAGAGCTCTGCGATGACGTAACGTCTGGGGGAGGCAGCAGTGATCGGCGAGAGCCGGCTGTGGCTGTTGGCCGCTGGCTGGCCCCGCCGTCATGTCTGGCAGGTCGGCCAGCAATTTGCGTCCGCTGTCGCCGCGCGAGTGCCCATTGACATTTAATTAGAGGCGAGCGCCGCTCCGCTGCCAGACCCACGCCACGGCCGGCGGCCGCGCTGACGCTCACATCCACGCCCGCGCGTCTCGCCTCTCGCGCTGCCACCGGCTGGCAGCCGCCGGCGGACGCGGCCGAATATCCGGCGCGCCGAACGCCGCCGCTCCGACGGGAAATTAGCTTCCAAAACGCGCGCTTTCTTTCTCAGCGAATTCATAATTTACTCTGGACCGGCACCCAACGAGTCCCGGATGAGTAACGGCCTGATAGCCGAGTGGCAGCAGTGCCGCACTCGATGGTAGAATATTTCATCGACAGATAATTTTACGTAGAGAGATTTACTCCCTTACCCAAAATTGCTGATACATGAAATTAATGCTTGGTCAGAAAGTCCAATGACGTATGAATTTCGACTAACATCGATGTATATTCGTCTAACACGATAGCTTATGAAAATAATGTAACGTTTTCTGGCTCTGAGCACTATGGGACTTAACTTCTGAGGTCATCAGTCCCCTAGAACTTAGAACTACTTAAACCTAACTAACCTAAGGACATCACACACATCCATGCCCGAGGCAGGATTCGAACGTGCGACCGTAGCGGTCGCGCGATTCCAGATTGTAGCACCTAGAACCGCTCGGCCAGCCCGACCGGCGTAACGTTTGTTTCCCATACGTATACAAGACTGAGAGATGCCTCGGTTCTATAACTGCAGGCAGAGTTCTTTAAATCTAAATCTTAACGTGCGAGGGTTATTGGCAAACCAGTAACGACAACTTGAATGGTAAACCGGTAGGTGCCTTGAATATGTTGTGAAGAGAAGGAAACGAAGTCAGTTTCTGAATTCGAAATCAGAAAATAATTCAAAATTGCTACCCTGGAATAGTTCTTACAGTACCAAATATTCCTTTGGCGGGAAACGTTTACCGTATAAGAAAGTGACTCGACTATACAGGGATATTAATGTTCACCTCCCTATGAGTCTTATGCAATCGACAACGCCTCCAAAAACCAAGTGCGAGATTTTCTTATTCTCTCGCTCGCTGCGGGCAAACTACAAGTCCTACAGGAAAAATGAGCAGGACGTTTTTGTAAGAAAAGTAATGAAGTTAAATTTTATACTGAGATACGGTATCGCCGGAGGCCACGGTTTCAAAGTTGTTGTTGTGGTCTTCAGTCCAGAGACTGGCTTGATGCAGCTCTCCATGCTACCCTATGCTGTGCAAGCTTCTTCATCTCCCAGTAACTACTGCAACCTACAACCTTCTGAGTCTGCTTAGTGTATTCATCTCTTGGCCTCCCTCTACCATTTTTACCTCCCACACTGCCCTCCAATACTAAATTGGTGATCCCTTGATGCCTCAGAACATGTCCTCCCCATCGATCCCTTCTTCTAGTCAAGTTGTGCCACAAACACCTTTTCTCCTCAGTTCTATTCAATACCTCCTCATTAGTTATATGATCTACCCATCTAATCTTCAGCATTCTTCTGTAGCACCACATTTCAAAAGCTTCTATTCTCTTCTTGTCCAAACTATTTATCGTCCATGTTTCACTTCCATGCATGGCTATACTCCATAGAAATACTTCCAGAAACGACTTCCTCACACATAAATCTATACCCGATGTTAACAGATTACTCTTCTTCAGAAACACTTCCCTTACCATTGCCAGTCTACATTTCATATCCTCTCTGCTTCGACCATCATCAGTTATTTTGCTCCCCAAATAGCAAAACTCATTTACTACTTTAAGCGTCTCATTTCCTAATCTAATTCCGTCAGCATCACCCGGTTTAATTCGACTACATTCCATGTTTCGAATTATGAAATAAAAATGCATCTGAAGGTCACTTTCAGTACGTTTTCTTCTGTGTAATAAGAAAACTAGGGCCGCTAGCGAAAACGTCTTCCAGCACAAAATTTAACTACTTTAAATTTCCTCCTAATGCGTTCTGTTCATTTTTCTGTAGGATTAACAATGTGCACGTAGAGAGCGACTGGAATATGAAGATTTCGGGCATTGTTTTTGAAGACATTGTGGGTTACTGAAGACACATAGATAGGGGCAGCTCAATCAACCTATATAACTAAAACAAATACCTTGCAAATGAAATGTTAAACAGGGCGTAAGAGGAAAAACACCAGACTCGTTCTGGGACAAAGCAGAGGCTTAAAATCTGATTTATAACATTGGGTGGAGGGAAATACGATTTCTTACTTATCCAAGATATTCCGTTTAATTTTAACAGTAAATTACATTCCCTTTCGAATCTAGTTGCTTATTTTCGTTACTGTAAAAAACAAGGCAGCCGTGTTTGTGTCCATATATTAGGCTCATTGTTGTTGACGGTCAGAAGTCATTCATTTTCTTCGGCAGCTGATCAAACACACACACTATCAGTAATAATGTTTATTCTTCAAGAGACCAATGATATTAGAAATTAGAGGAACAAACAAGTCGCAGTCATCTATGGCGGAACTCTCGGTAGCTAAGGTGCAGCAAAGGGGCACGAATGTCGATAGAACAAACCGAAAAGGGATTTTAGCATACACTGCTGGACGTAAAATTACATCTGGAACAATAGCAAATCATAAGGTTGTGCTCTGTCCTCAGTTTACCTCACAAGGGCTGAGTGCAACTGCTTGCCAAAAGCGCTCGGCAGACTGGATGTTCACCCATCCAAGTGCTAGCCCAGCCTGACAGCGCTCAATTTCGGTGATCTACCGGGAACAGGTGTTACCACTGTGGCAAGGCCGTTGACATGTACAGTGTACGACGTACGGTGATTTAATTTGTATGTGATTTGGTAGATCCAATGCACAGAGCTGCTGCTTGTGGCAGCAAACAACGCTATTAGCAGTTTGGAAATGGAATCGAATTCACTTTCGCTAACAGATGTACGTACACCGTTCCCAGCCCCTTCAGCTATGTGTGACACCTCCTGAGACTGGCGGATGGTTGCGTACCAGTATCTCGGAAACGCATGAGAACATGTTTTCAGTGCGTAAGAGCAGGTCCTGACGAGAGTGAAACATCCTCTGTATCGAAGTATGTTAGAGCAGCCTGGCAAACATGCAGTCTTGCGTTATCTCCTTGAAGGTAACGTCACGGAGACGTTAATGACAGGACACAGCCACCAGTCTTAAAACATTGTAAATGTGATGGTTGGTATCCAAATCACCGGCTGGGAGAACCACAGGTGATCGTATTCAGTACCCAAAGGTACTCTACACCATCACCCAGGTGATGGGCCTATACTATGATGATAAATTCAATCTGTTAACGTTTGTTCTTCTCAGAGCCCCAAAGAATGCACACGTTCGTTGTGATGCTCTACGTAGAACTGGGAATCGACCCAAAAGACGATGTTTCATCACGTCTGTGTCCAATTTTGTCGTTGGACGCACCACTTCGTCGGCGCGCTACCCTACTATTGCAGCGTCAACGGTCGCGATACTGTCAGTCAGTGGTGCTGCTGACTGTCCGTATGGATACTTGCCTTGTTGCTAGAAAGGGGGTTTCCTGTCTTAAAGTACGTGATGCCGCTATATGATCCCGCACGGGCAACGAGCAAAAGGGCTGTCGTCTCGGTTGACAGTCGCGTGAGATCGTTGTAATCCTGCAGAGCACTGAATGTAGCTATATGATCCCGCACGGCCAACGAGCGTAAGGGCTGGCGTCTCGGTTGATAGTCGCGTGAGATCGTTGTAATCCTGCACAGCACTGAATGTAGCCCGCCTGAACCCATCTATTTCACTTTCACATGACGGTCTTGCTTGGGGCCCCAATAAATGTGAATAGCACTATCGCGTAATGGTAAATCGCAGCCGTGTTAAACATCGATCCTGCCACGGTAGAATCCCATCACAGGCTTGTACATGTTTCCATGTTTTATACGGGTTAGAACACAGTCTTCTTAGAAAGAATGTACCTTCAAATACGATTTCTGAGTAAGAGAGCCACTACGTAATCCTTACTTTGGTACTGAATGTAATTGGTGTTACTCTTTTGAACCGTTCTGTTCAAATTATAATCAAATGCCTATCGAAGCATGCAGTTAATCAGTGTTAATTTCTAAGTTTCTTGCAAGCTACTTTCTTGGTGCTGCAGTATCAGTATCTAGCAGTGTATTTTTACCGTAAAATTAAAATAAAAAAGCCGTATTTTGTAGTGAATTCCAAACGGAAAGGTAACTTCCAGTTGAAGAAGCTACGATTGGTCTGCATTAAAAATGCTGTAAATTAGGAGAAAAAAGTTTATTTTCTCTCTAAAACTTTAAATGTTATGTATACTGTCTTTCAAAATTTATGTTAATTACCTAAGCGATGGTTAACTCCCTATGCAAGAAGACTGTGTTGGTGATAAGACGCAATCACATAATATGAACGAAAATGTTCAAGGCAAAAATGTTCAGTTTGGAGAGCTTTATGTAGCGATTTTAATTTTATACCATATCCGATTTGCATTACGTAAGTTAACTAATTTTCGTCTAGCTTTCAGCTGATTTTAACTTTACCTCCAGTTCTGAGAAGATTTTTAAGCGATACGAGGTTCTCCATTCAATTTAACCCCAGTGATTTGCCAAAAACTCATTTTCCTAAGGAAACACACAGACAGCAGTTTTGAGTGAGTGTTATGGGTGTTTGTGGCAACTGTGGCTTATAATGCACTACTACAAGTAAGTCAACCCCCTTTTAGTTTCCTACAGCTATGAAGCACACAAAGGGACACTTTTGAAAGTCGTTTCCTCCACTTCTGTACCGCAGTGGAACTATATTTTCTTATCTGATCCTTTACACTACTATTATTGACATTGTGTGTAACGTTAATTTTTTATGAACCTGTGGCGGTTTTACAGCAGTTTTTCGAGGTTTTTTATTGACTTAGTGGGAATTAAAAATATTAAGATATAGCTCGGAAATGCTGTGTGCTATTACATTTAAATGTGTTCGTTACAAGAAAATAGTAGTTATCTAGCACGATTCTTTTCACTCACAGGATTAACTGTCTCTATAACGGGACTTCATGTTCTCTCCACAAGATCAGCTGCAATAGCCTTCTTCAATTGGTCTTTATGTAAGTCATTTGTGATGTGACATGAGAGCATCTGGATCGTGGGTGTGACTAATATACAGCTTCGAGACTGAAACTGTATTAGTAATATTATGAAATGGTACTGAATGAAAACAAGGAAGACATTGAAACTCAAAGTTGATGCAATTTTTTCCCCATTTGACAAGGATTAAAGTGATAACAGGTAGACGTCCTGATTAAAATCAGCAGTACCTTGGGCTTCAATCATTACACGTGCAGAAATGCGCCTTACACAACGTACTCCTTAAAGATGTGACAAAGTGCTGTAACTTGTCAGCTGTGAATAAATTTTCGTATTTTATAATCTGAGCATAATGAAAGTTAATTGTGCCAACAGCAGCGATTATTAAGCAAATTAGGGTGGAACATAGCTTCTCATCTGAATTTGTACAATCTACACTCAAAACACCGATCACAAATATGCACAATAACTACACATTGATGTAGGTGCTTTGCGAAGATTAGCTTGTTTTGCGTGCACAAAGGATGTACGACGTTCCGCGCTGTAAGATGTCCCTTGTGAAGTAGCAGGGCTGCCTTGTTGACTCTCATCATTGCAGCCATGACGATAATACACAGATGTCACTCACCTCACTTCGGTGAGGAGAGAATGAGGCATCGTGGAGTTCCGGGGTTGTTATCTTACGTTGTCGAGATCAAACCAGCAAAACGAATTGAAACAGAGTAAAAAGTGAGCCAAAAGTGACGTTCTGGTGAACCGCAGTGGAGCCTCAATTTGTACTGGACGCAGATGTATTGTTTTTGTTGAAAGTCATTTATTGATAGATTCCCATTAGTAATTGCAAACAACAAATCTGGCATGGCACTTTAAAAGTCACGATGAAATGTCTAACTGGGTACCTACTCCACCATTTGGCAGGAACTGAACGTAGCGTACTCGAGGGTATGTTGAGAATATTTAGGGATTGTGGTATCTATCAGCTATGGCCTACAAAGTATTTCCGAACTAAAGGAATAACAAACGTTTTCTGCAAGAATCTACTGTTAGTGATACTCTCGAAATACGGCTCTCGGTGGGATGTGAGAATTCTGTATAGTTCCTTTAGTGAGTGTTACGTATCGTTAAAATACCGTTGACACACTTTATGCAATGAAAATCTTTATTCGGCCACATTCTGGGTACTCATTTTTAAGTTTTCAGGCGTATGATTTTTCGATAATTATTCCACTTAACACCTGTGAGGATGTGACCTTTTTTTTGAGCATTGCAACTTATTGAAACAGGGCTTCAGCCTAATGATAGCACGCAAAACAACGAGCATTTCGTTTTAAAAAAGAAAAGTACGGAAGTAGTTTATTACCAGTGGAAAAAAGCTTTAAGAAACATATTCATTATAATATGATACTTCTTACAATTAGCTGTGATAACTCTGTAAGTAAGAAAAGTTGAAATTGTGCGGCATTGTTAACTGGGAGAGACGCCAAGGGCGGTTCGGTCGCTTCATCGGAAATGGTTTCCCTCCCCACTCATGGCGGCACGTTTCCTTCGCATAATGTGAGTCTTGTGTGTTAGTTTGCTGTCTCAGTGCAGTAGAGCTGACTATGATATGTGAGTGGATATGTGGTGCAGTCATACCACGAAGCTATCTTCATCGCCATTGCGGGCTTCGCGTCCGCTAGGCAGCTACTAAACCATACTGCCAGGAATTCAGAGGAGCGTACTCTAAGTCTCACCGGTAAATTACGCACCATATTTGTCAAGGGATTACTGGTAAATGGAAATGCCGCGTGGCGAGGGCTCCCGTTGGGTAGACCGTTTGCCTGGTGATAGTCTTTCGAGTTGACGCCACGTTGGCGACTTGCGTTTCGATGGGGATAAAATGATGATGATAAGGATAACAGAACATCCAGTCCCTGAGCGGAGAAAATCTCCGACCCAGCCGGGAATCGAATTCGGGGCGTTAGGTATGACATTTCGCCTCGCTGACCACTAAGCTAGCAGGGGCGGACGAGGAATTCCTGGTGATTCTCGGCTTAAGTCCGATGGATATCGTGGTACGTTACGGGACAGCGCTGTATTAGTTAGGGCGTGGATAATGTGGTCGTGGTTCAAATGGCTCTGAGCACTATGGGACTTAACTTCTAAGGTCATCAGTCCCCTAGAACTCAGAACTACTTAAACCTAACTAACCTAAGGACATCACACACATCCATTCCCTAGGCAGTATTCGAACCTGCGACCGTAGCGGTCACGCGGTTCCAGACTGTAGCGCCAAGAACCGCTCGGCTACACCGGCCGGCAATATGTTTGTGTATACGAGATCACAGAAAGTCATATTACTGATAGAAGACATTTACGAGCCTGGAAATTATACGAATGGCAGTCTGGCTGGGACAAAGCACTTCAAGGCGTGCTTATAGCATATTCCCGAACATCGGGAACATACTCAAACTACTCGACATCCCCCTAGACGAGGTATGGTGCACCTGTTCAGTCTGTAAGATCAAGTAGACGTTCTGAACATTAAAATAACGCCAACAACTCACAAAAAGCGTTTCCTCCGTTATAGATCACGATATGCACGTTGTTGTTGTTGTGGTCTTCAGTCCTGAGACTGGTTTGATGCAGCTCTCCATGCTACTCTATCCTGTGCAAGCTGCTTCATCTCCCAGTGCCTACCGCAACCTACATCCTTCTGAACCTGTTAAAGTATTCACTCTTGGTCTCCCTCTACGATTTTTACCCTCCACGCTGCCCTCCAATACTGAATTGGTGATCCCTTGATGCCTCAGAACGTGTCCTACCAACCGATCCCTTTCTAGTCAAGTTGTGCCACAACCTTCTCTTCTCCCCAATCCTATTCAATTCTTCCTCATTAGTTATGTGATCTACCCATCTAATCTTCAGCATTCTTCTGTAGCACCACATTTCAAAAGCTTCTATTCTCTTCTTGTCCAAACTATTTATCGTACATGTTTCATTTCCATACATGGCTACACTCCATACAAATGCTTTCAGAAATGTCTTCCTGACACTTAAATCTATACTCGATGTTAACAAATTTCTCTTCTTCAGAAACGCTTTCCTTGCCATTGCCAGTCTACATTTTATATCCCCTCTACTTCGACCATCATCAGTTATTTTGCTCCGCACGTACAGATTTAATTAAAAGGCACTTTAACCTACTAAAACTAAACTAGACTAAACTCCGTACGAACAGGCCATGAAAACACAACGGTACTCGGGGCCGCCGTGTCATTCGCAGCCTACAGGCGTCACTAGATGCGGATATGGAAGGGCACGTGGTCGGCATACCGCTCTCCCAGCCGTATGTTAGTTTACGAGACCGGAGCCGCTAATTCTCAATGAAGCAGCTCCTCTGTTTGCCTCACAAGGGATCAGTGGAATCCTCTTGTCAATAGCGCTCGACAGATCGGATGGCCACCCATCCAAGTGCTAGCCCGGCCCGACAGCGCTTAACTTCGCTGATCTGTCTGGAACTGGTGTTACCACTGCGGCAAAGCCGTTGGCCGACTTTAACCTACAGATATATATAAATTAATATGAAACCTTTTTTAAAAAAAGGGAAAGAATGAAAGAACGAATGAACGAATGAATGCTAAGGCTGTATGCATAAGTGTGCGTGAAGACGATAATTGCCAAGGCACGCAAATACCAGGTTGGGCAATGTAGAACAGTGTAGTAACAATACGTTCAGATGTAGATATAGTTGTAGTTAGTCGGCAAAACTCGAGTTACTCCGAGGCTCCCAGTAACACATCTCATTAATACAAGCTCGAAGTTATTCACACGGGAACTGGGATAATTCGTTTTATTTTATGTTTTTAAATTGATTTTTATTGTAAATTTTCTGTTTTGTTTTGCTATTAATATTACGAATGGTTGCTATTAACGTAATTGCATACAAAATATAAAACATTGTATGTCACCTTGATTAATGAATAGGTGCGTCGTATCTATAGTTTCCACATAATACGTTAAAAATTCGTGGGAATAAATTGAAACCGAAAACAAAAGGTTTAGTATGATGGTTTTGTTGTTCATGACTATGAGACTGGTGTGAGAGAAAGGAAGGAGACTGATGCCATCATATGGCTACACCTCTTGTTAATTTCAAAGACACTGCCGTGCTTGATGTTACAACCGAGGCATGGTTCGTCCGGAACACTGCCACATGTCCTCAATTCATGAGTCAGTGCAATGTAGTTTGAAGTTTAATCCGAGAGACTAGTGAAAAGTATGTAGATCCGAAACTGTACGTCACCAAGTCTATTTCACTTGCCGACCAAGTAATACGATGAAAATTTCTCCCAGAATCAATGTCCCAATCGTCTAATTTAGCGTCTACCTGTGGGGCGGCGGGTGGAATAATAGAATATATGTTTTGTATTTATGCTGTTTGCCGTTCTCAACACTCGCTCTCTAACTACAATATTGGCAACCAGAAAGTGAATAGCAAAACGTGAAGGCTGTAATTAGAATTCCTAGTGCCCACTTCTTCTGAGAAATACATCTATAGCTACAGCTTATAACTATGAGGAATTAGGAGATTGTCTGGGATTCATAATCAAAAACCATTCTCTAAAATGTTCACTGTATTCTGAAAGTCACAGACCAAAAAGAATCCACACAATCCAACTACCAGAGCAGTTCAGAGTCTAATGCGCTGATGCCACTATAACTTTTCAAATTAAATGTTTAAGTGAATGCTCGCCATAATTTGATGATAATGTTCATCAAACGCCACGCTAAGAATGGTAGAATGTCTGTCCTGCGGCGGCACGTGAAAATACGACATACGCAAAATGAAGATAGATCATTAAAGTCATCCCAGAATTAACACTTCACTCGAAAACGATTTCATGGTTACGTGTATCCCGAGTAACTTATTACGGCATCCGAGGCTTTTTATAGCAATGATACCGCGAGACGCGACTCCCGGCGCAGGTGGTGCGCTGTCTGGAGAGAACTGGGGCCTTTTTTTTCTCGCGCAGCGTTCTTACATATAAAGCCGCGGTGCGGACGGCTAAGGGAACGCCTGATAAAATCTGCTCTCCCGACTAGCCGCTGGGTTAGTAATGCACCACTTTAAGTTATCGAATAAATCATTGCTTCCTTTGCTGATGGCCGATGAAGCTCTCAATTTAAATGTGCAATCAGCAAACAGGTAAGTAATCATAATAAAAGTCTGACGTGGCTAAGTCAAATATTTTGGGCGAGATAATTAATTTAATTACACTACACACAGTAGACGAGCTCTGAACTTGCCCTTTGGAGATACGCTATCGTTATAGTTTTATAGTTATTCAGTTGAAACTTCTCACATATTTATGATTATAGCGGATCTCCCTTCTACTTAAGTTTAAACATCCTAGCTTTATTAATTCGCCTACTTAATATATCTTGCTTCCTTAATTTCTAAGACAAAAACCAGAAAATCATGAATTTTAACTAAAAATTTTAACTTGTGATATCCAGAATACTGTTTCTACTAAATTATTATGCAAAAGGAATCTAAATATAAATTTTTAAGTTTCTAGCTCTTTTCTGTTGCGCCAATGATTTTTACAGAACATCCAAATTTCGAAAATGGTTAAAGTTATTGAACTGATATCCAACACATACTGATTTTGTATTACTCCTGACATGCTAGAAACGTTTCAGGTTATTTACTTCATTTTAAAGTATTGCGCAATATTTATGACGTCAGAGCTAGTTACAGCGGACTAGGATGGCGCACAATGGAAAGACTGATGTGAATTTTATAAGGCGTGACTATGCTGCTTCCCTACATCACCCTCTACTTAATTTTTTTGAATGTAAATGAAAAAAATTAATTACAGAAAGGGAATCAAGAGTACAATTTATCTCCCTATGAAAATTAAAATTGAAATGTAAACGTATAGAAATATTGAAAGAAAACTTATTACCTACTTCAATTATTTAAATTGCTGGCATGTTCACTGCCTCTTAAGCAACATTATCACTCAAAATTTAAGCAAAATCAATGAATCACTTTGGCATACATATTGCCTTAGACACACAAACACATAAAAATATGTAAAATTATGAGAATCTTAAATCCATTAAATTCTCTGTAAATATTTTTACGTACACAAATTCAAAGAAAATAACACAGTTATTTATGATACATAAACAGATAATTATATCTTAGCAGTCTTATCTAAACCTGAAAGAAAATTTCACAAATCATGACAATTTTTACACCCGTTGTTGTAGCCGCTTTGGCTGGTGTTCTACACTTCCATTCACAAGGGTAGAGGAGGGGAAGTTGCTATGGTGTGCGTCCTTCACGTCCACTCTAAATTACATGGAGAAAGGGGAGGGGTTACTGTGAGCTGTGTCCTAGTCACTCCACGCTTTCACGCAGCTACGAGGCTGCCATTATCTGGTTTGTCCTGTAGAACAAACAAAAAGAGTGCTTCAGACTCTGTTCACTTAATATCTAAGGGTGGGTCACAATGAAATGGGGATATATACATTTTATCTTTCAATATGTTACTGGAACAAAGTTAACAGAACTTTTCAATTTTACTCTCACTGTTACTTAACTGTCATAAAATCGGTAAAGAAATGGCTCAAAACGCCGTTAGTCACGTACTAGAGATAATTTATGTTCAAGGCATACAATCATAAATACTATTTAATCTCAATTTATTATTTCTGGGCCGGAAAATTGAACCAATGCTCGATACATTCCTTACAAATCTGTATTTTATTTACTTAACTGACTCATCTTCGATTTTGAGTAACTTGTGGTAATAGTACAGTTCTGAGTGTTCAAAACACACTACGATTAGTTGACTACTAAATCCACTTATTGGTCCTCTGCTGCTGTGTCAGTTCCACATCTGCAATTATGTACTTACTTCATCGAAGTGTATTTATGCTGAGCTATAAGTAATGTTCCACGTCTGCTTTCTGCTACTCAGTTATGTTGCTAGTGTATGTACTTATTTAACACTCACTCTATTAACATTTAACGCATAGGATAGCACATTTATTTCATATCTATAGTGTATTGCAGCTGATCAGTTTGCTCACGTTGCAATCCATTTCCACTTGATCGGACGCTGAAACCACAGGTAGTCTCTCTCGACCTACCACTAAAGTGCATTAAGTAATTATGGCCAAGCGTAATGCTAAATTCCTTAAACCTATAGGACACCATGAGCTGCTCTGTCTCATCTAACATAAGGGTACCTATGGTCGCATTCACGCCTCCAACTCATAACCTCAATACGTGTAGGTGTGTCCTGTCACACACTACGCCAAAGAACGGCCAGCTTCAACCTTATAAATATTTCAAGGACGTGTCCTTCACGTCTCAACCACAAACACTGTTCACTTCTATTACACTGCCATTCCTTGCTACACAAGGTGAGTTCATTCTTGTAACTTATCTGCATATTTTTCATAACACTAAGCAATCTCTTTTACTATTAATTAGTTAGCTCTACAGCATACAATAGGTTTCACTGCCATTTCAGATCCTGCTTGTACACGAATTTGTATATCTTTTTAAATTACTGTTGGTGGACCATTTCCAATAAAACAACAACTTTCTACTTATAATATTACCAGGGTTCTATACGTACTTGTTACTCAAATACCTTTGTATCTTAATTACATCATACTTCACTGTTGTTTATGTCACTTTTAGGTTTGTCACATTAGGTATTTTCTTCACTAATCGGTGGATAGAATGGTTACAGAACTCATGGCTTGATAGCCATGACGAAAATTTTTGTATTGCAAAGAAGGAGTCGAAACTTTGGTGGATAGGAAAGATGAAGATAGAGTGAGACCTGAAATGGTAAAGGAGATCTCACCCAGCTGGGACTGCAAAGCTGCCACACTGTGCAGAGGTTACAGAACAACCTCCTCCCTACAGAATTCATTCACTACCTATGAATTTCTTTAGGTTGATCACGTTCCTGAGACCAAATAGCTTTTTACTCTTAGGGTACTCTAGCCTATGTGCATTGGCATGTGGTTTTCCTGTGATCCTGAAAGGTCCTTGGTATACGAACATGAATTTATTCGTTTCTGCATTTATTTTCTTTGATTTTTCCTTGGTTTTGACAAGGACTAACTGACCTATTTCAAAACTGGTGGGTACAGCTTTTGCGTCATGGCGCTTCTTTCTTTCTAATGTTCTTTTCGTTATATTTGCCCTAGCCCTTAACTTCTTTTCGTCTCTGGATATTTGCGTTAGAATAGGGAATTCTACCATATCTGCAATCACATTGTGTGGTTCTTGGCCAAACATCAATTCGCAAGGCGCAAAACCAGTTGCATCATGCCTTAAGTTGTTAATTACATTCTCAAAATACTTCATGTGCTCTGCCCAACTTGAGTGTTTCCGAGCACAATAAGTCCTGCAAAGCCTATTCAATTCTTTCATAATACGTTCACTCATATTTCCTTGGGGGAAATAGGCAGATATTTTCAGATGTCTCACTCCGGCCTTATCCAGACATTCTTTAAATCTATCAGAAGTAAATTGAGACCGATTGTCTGACAGCAAATTCTTCGGAACGCCAACGTTCACGAAGAAATCTTTTTCCAACTTTCCTACCAACGTTTTTGCATTTCCTCTTTTGATTGGGTATAGCTTAACATATTTACTAAATCCATCCACAACAACAAAAACATGGGTGCACCCACCTCTCGAAGCAGGAAGAGGCCCAAACAAATCACAAGCCAGTAATTCTAGGATTTCAGTTGGCTCTACTGAATGCGTATCCCCTTGTATTCTGGTGTTAGCAGCCCGGACTTTCTGGCACACTGCACAAGATGCTAGACGCTTAGCAACACGGCTGTACATGTTGTCAAACACAACTTTCTCTTTTGGTTTTGCAATGCACTTCTTTGCACCATAGTGCCCATACCTCAGGTGTACATAGTCGATTAGTAAGTCTACATGTTGTGAGGGAAAGCACAGCTTCCACTCAGAAACACGTACCTTTTTCCTCCTAAATAGAATACCTTTATGCGGACAATAGTATTGTGAAACCTTAGGATAGTTCGCATTTCGTAAATAGCTATTCACTAATGTCAGCTGGTCATCTGCATTCTGCTCACGTCTCAAGTTCTTAATCACCCTCTTTAATGCACTTTCTTCCTTTACTTCGTGCAACGGAAACATTCGTACTTCACTTAAGTCAGTTGCTATAATTCCCGCGTCATCACATAGCTCCGCACTTCTAGATAACCCATCAGCTACCAGATTGTCTTTCCCTTGAATATATCTAACCTCAATGTCAAACTGCTGGAGATACAATGACCATCTTACCAAATGAGCATTCCTCAACTTACAGGTTTTTTAAAAGGTCAACGCCTTATGGTCACTGTAAACAATTATGTTGTGAGCTAATAGATACTGCTCAAATTTCTGTACCCCAAATACAATTGCCAATGCTTTCAGTTCTGAGATGCCATAATTTCTCTCTGCTGCCTGTAAAGATCGACTTGCGAAAGCTATAGTCTTGTGCACTTCTTGTTCGTTCTCTATTTCTGCTTGGAATATCTCCACAGCTATACCATAGCCACTAGCATCAACAGACATACAGAATGATTTTTCAAAATCAGGATGATGTAAAATAGGACTATTGATTAAAGATTGTTTAAGCACCTCGAACGCGTGTTGGCATTCTGCTGTCCAAACCCAAGGGGTATTCTTTTTCAGCAGGAGGTGAAAACAGGGCGCATTAAAAGCCTGATCACTAACAAAACGCCTATAGAAGGCGAAAAGACCGTACATCGATCTCAACTGCTTCTTGTTTCTGGGAGCCTCAAATTTTTCAATGACTGCTAGCTTGCCTGGGTCAGGCAGAATACCTTTTCCACTTATCATATATCCCAAGAATCCTATTTCCTCTTTAACGCACTCTGTCTTTTCAATCTTTAGTTTCATGCCACCTCTCTCAATAGCCTCTAACACTTCCTCCAATAAAACTATGTGTTCTTCCCAGGTAGGTGTTGCTATTAACAGATCATCTACGTAGACTGTGATTTTATTAATTAAGGCTGGTCCTAAAACATGGCACATCACACACGTACGAAGGCACAAACAGAGATATTAAGTCCGAAAGGTACCACACGGTATTGGTAACGAACTCCTTCGTACAAGAAAGGTGTGTACTTCCTTGAACTTTCCGCCAGTGGCAAATTCCAATATCCACACGTGATGTCCACAGAAGTTAAGAATTTTACTTCCAGGAACTTTTGCAATAACTCGTCCATGTTCTGCGGTCTATCACTTTCCCTAACCACTATTTCATTCAACCAACGAGCGTCCAAGACCAATCTGACACTCCCGTCTCTTTTTGGTACAACAACAAGAGGATTATTGTACTCCCTGACCGCTTTTTCAATCACACCCCGCTCTAGCATTCTCTGTATCTCCTTTCGAACCGCCTCCCTCCTAGCTACATGTATTTGGTATGGCTTCCTGAAAAACACTTGGCCAGGTTTCACCTTTAATTGCCATTCATAACCTTTGACCACGTCAGGTCGATTTGAAAATACCTTATGATGCCTTTTTAAAACCTGTCTCAGTTCTTCCTTCTCATTAGCTGAAAAGTTATCGATTTCCTGCAATTTAGCTTCAATCTTGTCCAAAATAATTGCTTCTTCTTCTGTGTTTAGCTTACTTTTACTAAGATTAACACCTTCGTCCCAATATCTCCTATTTTTCAGAACTCGTATAGCAAGCTCCCAAGTTTCATCATTAGTTACTACATGTTTATCAATAAAAGGTACCGTAATTACTCCGGTTATCGGCAAGACCAATTTTAACTGGCTTCTTTCAAAGCCAACAACACTCTGATATTTCGACAAGAAATCTATGCCAATTAAAACCTCAATACTGAGATTGTTTACAATTAAGCATGGATGATCAATTAAATTACCATTAATATCAAAGGGCAGTAAAGCTTCTTGCTTTACCGTTTTTGACACCTTGCCAGTAGCACCAATTATTCTTAGTCCTGATACCCTCATTACTGTAAGCTTGTCTTTGCCAGGTAATGCATCAAAGAAAGAATGAGATATCGCACTCACCTCACTTCCACTGTCTAAGAGACAACGTACATTGATACCCAACATATTCACTATTATTATAGGGTGGCTTGTTCTAGGTTGTACAGGTGGTTCCTAAAACTCATCCAATAGTTCCTTTTGGATTTGTCTCCAAACTAAAGTGATCGACATCTGTCTTCATTACATTTAGGTCAAAAGGTGTAGGGGTTTCCTGAACTACATTTTCAGCTGCCTTTTCGAGTCGGTCTATTAATTTCAAATCGAAACACCGCACGAGTTCATTACATTTAGTTTGCTGAACATAACCCAAGTTACTGTAGTCTGAGCGATTCTTCGCCTCCAGACCGGGGATAAGACTAGTTACAGCTAAATCACTTTCACTATTATCGTCGGGTTCTTTCTCAAGTGATAACTGGTCACAGCTACTGGGTTCATCGAACCCCAACAGGCTATCCTCTACATTCTCACTTACCTCCTGTCCTAAATCTATTAGTACAGTATCAACATCCTACACAGGCACTTTAGATAAGAGCACGTCATCCTCATCGTAAATATAAGCATGAATTTCTTCTGCTTCTTCACCTGACAATTCAGTATTTTGTAGCTCTTCCCTACCGTTCCACTGCTGCGCCTTCTCTTTCTCTTCCCACTTAGAAAGCGTCTCTAACATGGTAACTATTAAATACTGTGAGTGATCTAATACTTCTGCTCTATCCTTGGATGCTACCGACCCATCACCCGAATCCTCAGTTTGACTATTCTGATCTGTCTTACCAATTACTGTAATTACTGGCTTAGGAAAAGTAACCGCCTGGCGAGCGCCAGTGTCCTCATAGACGGGAACTAGTTTTCCTGCCTCGGCCTACTACTGTTTCCTTTATTTGTATTATAGTTAACTGGCACAGCATTGCTTTCCGCACTGTTGTTTACCTGCATAATTTTGTTCGGAACAAAATTACTATCGTTTGGATGCCATTGTTGGTTCTGATAATTCTTTCTCCAATTCCTACCTCACTTAGGATGGCGAACACCTACTGTTCTGATGTTTACATTGCCATTCTGCTCGTTCTTAAAATTACTGCTAGTGTAATTACCATTTCTGTTATTACGTACTTGCACGTCATTGGCAGCAACACGCTCTACACGTTCCAAATACTCAATGAAACGATCAAGATTGTCTCTAGGGGCAGATATAATTCTAGTTTGCCAATACCATGGCAGTTTGGCATCAAGACCTAGTATTATCATTTCAGGTTTTAGCTTTTCGGCCAAATGTGACACACGTGAGATACATGACCCGGCAAACTCTTTAATAGATTCCTTGCCTGCATTGCAGCGTTTTCCACTCCAAAATTCTCTCAACACTTCAATTTGCTTATTGCTAGACCAATACTCATTAATGAAAACTGTTTTAAATTCCGCTAATGTTTTACACTTCAACATAACATCAGCTCACCAACGCATGGCGTCACCCGCTAAATGGCTTCTAATAAATGAGATTTACTCTCGTTCAGACCAAGTTGGTGGAATCACATCTTCAAAATCGTTCCAAAAATCCAGCGGGTGGATATTTTTATCTGGATCGAACCGCAAGAACTGCCGACACCCGATAAAAGCGGTGTTTGCAGCTACAACTTGTTGCATACTACCATTACCAGAAGTTACTGAAGCTACTTTACTCTCAATGTTAGCAATGTGAGTACTAATATTTTCTACTCTCATTTCAACATTATCTACTCTTTGCACAATATGAGTAGTATCAGTTTTGATTGCGTCTTCTTCTGCTTGACATATGTTTACTTTTGTATTAACATCTTTAAACCTGTTTGAGCACAGTTCAGATTCCGCCTCGATCTTTTCTGTTAACTTGTGCTCCAGCTTCGCATCTTCCATTTGGAAGTCTTTGCGAACCTCAGCAACTTCGGATTTTACTGTTTTATACATCTCAGATAACTGTTGAGCAACCTTTTTCTTAATATCCTCATGGTTGTAATCAGTTTCATAATTTAAACTGTCCAGTTCCTCTTTCAACTTATTGCAGCCAGTCTTGAAGGAAGTTTCTAATTCAGCTTTATTGGATTCTAATTTATTGTCCATTGCCTCAAACCGTTTATTAAAATTGGTTTGGCTGACCACAATCCTGTTATTTACCTCAATTATATCAGAAAAACCAGAAAATCATGAATTTCAACTAAAAATTTTAATTTGTGAGATCCAGAATA
Organism: Schistocerca serialis cubense; assembly: GCF_023864345.2. Classification (NCBI taxonomy): domain Eukaryota; kingdom Metazoa; phylum Arthropoda; class Insecta; order Orthoptera; family Acrididae; genus Schistocerca; species Schistocerca serialis. The sequence continues at coordinate 334,572,764 of NC_064638.1, read as the reverse complement.
CTGTTTCTACTAAATTATTATGCAAAAGGAATCTAAATATAATTTTTACGTTTCTAGCTCTTTTCTGTTGCGCCAATGATTTTTACAGAAAAACATCCAAATTTCGAAAATGGTTAAAGTTATTGAACTGATATCCAACACATATTGATTTTGTATTACTCCTGACATGCTAGAAACGTTTCAGGTTATTTACTTCATTTTAAAGTATTGCGCAATATTTATGACGTCAGAGCTAGTTACAGCGGACTAGGCTGGCACACAATGGAAAGGCTGATGTGAATTTATGCGGCGTGAGTATGCTGTTTCCCTACATACCGCCAACGCACGAACTTGTCATGTTGACACTTAGTCTACTAAGGCACACTAGTCGTTAGGAATATAATAATTATGAATAAAAAAGATTGCTGATACGTCACTGCTACATTACAGTTGCCCCTATACGTTGAATAACGGGGTGTACCAAGGGCCGTACGTGTGTTAAGTTTTGGATCTTATACTTAACAACTCACAAAAATTTATTGAGACACATTTCAGTGAAGAGCATTACATTTTTATCTTATGGACTCTCCATTATTTAAACGTATTGGTATATTCTGTTATATGTATCACTGCTCCCTTCAACGACTACTTCTCTGCTACTTTCGATATCCAAGCTTAAGGGTATGTTTTAATGCCGTGCAATACAGGACGAATCCGAACTCCATCGAAGTATTTTCAGAAGTCGCTCGTGGGCATTCTTTGAGAATTTGGCGTAAGGGGCCAGTAATGACTGGTGGCACGTTCCAAAATAATGATCTACAAGTGTGTTGAATAAGTAATGCAGAGCATCTTTTTCCTGAAAGCAGGTTGGTTTTATTCAAGGTTCCCATACACTATATTGTCCCCTACTCCTTTCGCTACAAAACACTATTTTTCAACGTGATCTCCATTCAGTGCGACGGTCTTACGCCACCTTAGTGGGAGGCTCTATATGCCGCATAGTACCACACTACTGGTCGACGCCAAAGCCAACGTCTTGTTGCTGTGTCAGTAACCCCCACATCACCCACGTACTGCTTCTCGTGAGTGCATGCTTCATTGGGTCAAGCAGATGGAAGTCGAAAGGTGCGAGATCCGTGCTGTAGCTTAGGTGAGGCAGAACTGTCTAACGTGGTTTTGCGAGCTCCTCTCGGATGCTTGGCTCTGAGCACTATGCGACTTAACTTCTGAGGTCATCAGTCGCCTAGAACTTAGAACTAATTAAACCTAACTAACCTAAGGACATCACACACATCCATGCCCGAGATCGGATTCGAACCTGCGACCGTAGCGGTTTCTCGGCTCCAGACTGTAGCGCCTAGAACCGCACGGCCACTCCGGCCGGTTATAAATTATGTTTTCATCAGCTAGGCAGAAACTAATTCTATAGAACCAATTTAACAACTGTTAAGCATTCAATTCGTTGTAAACTTAGAGAAATTTTTATGTTATATTGTTTACATTATAAAAAACCATTAACAACTGTATAGCAATAACATTTTAATACTGATAAGTGTTTTCTGTTGGATTCAGAAGCATCTGACCCACTTTGCATTCCAAGCTGCTGGATTACTCTGCACTGTTAATGAAATAAATAAATGTGCATCACTGTTACTATACAACAAACACTGCCGAGAAAACAAACCGAAAACAGAACCGAGCATCACTGATTGGAAGCTTGAGGACAAAGAGTAAAGTGGGCATTACTGATGTCAACACCAAGTGCCATGAGTGTATGGAACAATTTTGTTTGCAAACAAGACAGACAGTGCATACCGTCAACAATGGTAATTTTTTGTGGATTTTTTGGTGTAATATAGATACAGAAAATAAATAAATCGAATGAAATGCAGTTGGTCTGTAACGAGCCACTAGTGCCCACTGGCCTGTTGATTGAAAATAGTCAGAAACTATGCATGGACAAGCTCCTAATTTTGTCGGTGGTGTTCCCATTAACCCTGTGTAGTCCACATAAACCAATTATATCTCCAGCAAAGAAGGTGGTACTCAGCCAAATAGCGTATTTAAAGGTATACTGAGAAAGGAACTAAAATACGATCGTCGTTGTCTTCTCATTCAGAGAAGAGACACAAAATTAAAAACAGATATCCGTGGGTCTAGTACAACTTGGCAGTTTCTAAATACACCGATGTTCTTCCATACACAAACTACCCGTGATCAGGCCGACAATAAGAAGATGAAGGACTTGTGTAGGTTGTCTGGACATTCATTTCGTGTATGAACTAACACGAAACGTTTGTATCACCCGTTGTTGCTCCGTACCTGCTGAACGTTATTGTCCACCGAATCGTAATTCTTGCTGGGGCTCGCAATCAGACAAAATGCGGCCTGCGTCTCGGTTTGTTTCATTTCCTGATAAACCGGCAGGCCCCTTTATTGTGCGGGAGATGGCGACGCTGATTGCATTGTGGCCTCAGATTGGCCCCCCTCGGGCTAGCGCCGCCACACTGGGGACCCCTGCCCGGCGGGATGCCTAGTCAGCGCCTGCTGCCGCTGTCTGTGCCTCCCTAGTTTGCTTTGCGAGCACTTTATATGGCGCGCCCACAGCGTACACGCAAACTGTGTCTCTTAATGTCCTAGGCCTATCTATTTTATAGGAAACCATTCCCCAAGAAACTGAAATATGAAGTAGAGTAGTATAAGAAGGCAAATCCAAACCACGGCCCATCATCCCCCGCCGTAAAATACCCCAGCACTTGCACAGACTTGCAACGATAATTCGTATGATGAGAATTTCATTTTGATACGGGAAATGAGACTTTTTTTCTGACGCGTGAAGAACTCATTAGATGCTTTCAGCGTAGCGTAAAGATGCGATGGACGATGTCAATATTTTACGACTTTGGAAGTGTGCAACTAAAATACTATGCAGCCCGCCCGGTTAGCCGTGCTGTCTAACGCACTGCTTTCCGGTCGGGAAGGCGTACCGGTGCCCGGCAAGAATCCGCCCGGCAAATTAGTGTCGAGGTCGGGTGTGCCGGCCAGTCTGTGGATGGTTTCGAAGACGGTTTTCCATCTGCCTCGGCGAATGCGGGCTGGTTCCCCATATTCCGCCTCATTTACACTACGTCGGCGATTGCTGCACAAACACTTTCTCCATGTACGCGTGCACCATGATTACTCTATCACACAAACATTAGGGCTACACTCGTCTGATATGAGACGTTCCCGGGCGGTCCACGGTGGTCCGAGCCGCACAACAACCCTGGGTTCGGTGTGGGACGGCGGTGAGGTGGGTGGACTGCTGTAGCCTGTTGTGGAGTTGTGAACCACTGAGGGACACGGCGTGGACGAAGCCTCTCCGTCATTTCTAGCTCCCCGGTTCCATACAGTACACTACAATATAAAACACTATGCTGTGAAGATCGAAAGCTGAGCGTTTAGAATGCTTGTTTCTGGCGATGATTCAGCTAATCACGCGTTATCATCGAATGAGAAACTGGGGTGTTTTATTTTTACTGGTTTGCCTCAGATGACTGTAAATGAATACAATACTTAAGGACAGTTAACAGGTGAATAGGTAAATTTAAGGGTGATAATGTATCACTGAAAATGATGGCTGCTCTCTATGTCCATACATTGGTACGACCGACGAGGTTATCACCAAAATCCGCTGTGTCATGTCCAGGGATCACCGATTAAATGTGTGCGAGCCAGCTAATATTGCGAAGATACATCAAAACATACCTTTCAGTTGGTACTACGAGTGTTACCCATTTACCAAAAGCGAATTCGAAAGTACGTTCCTGACGAGTGATGCCCGAAACGTAGTACCCGTTGTTTGAAATTGCAAATAAAAAGTGGATTCTTATGGGTCAGATACAAAGGTTCACAAAAAGGAAGCGGAGAGTAAATGTACAACAAAGAAATTAATGGTGGTTCCATCTGTAACAACGACTATTGCTACGCTTCTCTTGGATTTACATAGACTTGTGCTAATGTACTATCTTCGCAGAGTTAAAGCACCACAGGGCACGAATTTTCGTGGTAGATTAAAACTGTGTTAAAACTCACCAACCACCATCACAGCTTCACTTCCGCTAGTACCTGGTCTGCTACATTTTATGCGGGGTCGAGAGTAGTGTTTGGGTAGCTCAGTTGGTAGAGCACTTGCCCGCGAAAGGCAAAGGTTTCGAGTTCGAGTCTCAGTCCGGCACACAGTTTTAATCTACCAGGAAGTTTCATAACAGAGCACAGTCCGCTTCAGAGTATATTTCATTCTGGACCACAGGGCACGATTATGGCTTAGTAAACCTCATACTAACCTTTGTTATTCATGCTGCGGATCCTCATCTTTTAGAAAAGCAAGATGTCTTCCACTATGACAACACACCTGAAATTGTTTCCATATAACTGTGTGATCTTCGTTCGAATGGCTTCCACAAGCACCGTATTCACCATTTTGTCTTTCAGCATTTACGTCTTGTTCTTAAACCTGAAAACATTGTCTGGATGAACGTAGATTTACATCAGAAAAGCCACAAACGTTGGTCAGAAGAGGAAGAGACGGATATTTTCAACTATTAGATGAATCATATTTTGATGGCTGTAGTAAGCAGCTCAAAATCGTGTGTTTATTTAAAAGAGCGCGCTATTGACAACCAGCATCAGGTAACTGAAAATGTTACCGATGGCTCACGTTTACTTTGGAAAATGTTTGAAATTAACATACAACGGATGAAACCAAGAATTTCCCTCGACAAAATTTTAAATTTTTATTTTTCCTAACACTACCTTGTTGACTTCATGTTCAAAAGAAATATGAGAAATCTAGTGGTCCGTTATTCACTCAATGTGGCAGTAGTTTTGAGTCGTGTGTTTATCAGACTTGCTATGTGGCGTACTTTAAAGAGCATGTGTGCCTTAGCATACTCTTCATAGCACGTTTTTCGAGAAAATTAGCTACATCAACTTGCGTTTATTCTTATCAGTGCATGGCAGCCACCGATATTCATCAAATCTGCCAAATAACAAAATATTAATAAATAATTGAGTGATGTGTTGTAAGACACGTGCACCGATTTCAGACATTTAATTTACTGAATGAAGCTTTCTCTGTTACTTACTGATCTCAGTTTTTAGAAATTAGTATATATATTGCAACTCACAGTTTTTTATGTACATATTGTGCCATGATTCATATTTTCGTACTGTTTTTCCTCTTTTACATATGCCATATTTCATAATATCAGCCAACCTGAAACAACAAAACCTTCAAATATTGGATTTTGTGTTCTACAGAGCATATCCTACTTCAAGGGGTATCCAAAACAGGTTATTGCTCGTTCCAGAGATACCGGTGCTGTAATCAGTGAAATTAATTTCATTGAAATGTCAGTGTTTAATCATCGAGTATGGCTTCTCATGTGTTCAGGTATACTTGTGGCGGATTTGTTCCTAAAATTCCTGTAGCGTGTGGAAACGTAGTTGTGGGATTGCGAAGGACATTGATTTGCGGTGCATGTGGTTCAGTGAGCTGACGTCGTTGTTGTGGCCATTGGCATCTGAGCGGCATAGCGATACTGAACAACATGTCCCGTCTCCTCTCGACGTTCTTTCCATCCTCTCCGCCAGCGATCTCTCTAGGTTTTCTTATGATGAGTTTTAAAGCAAAGTGTTTGTAGAGTAGTTATGGATATAATCATCATGTTAAACTAGCTGGGAATGTTTGTGCTTTTGCCGTAGTGCAGGCTCTATTTTGATAGAGTCGTTTATAGTCAGTGACTCAAAGATGGTTTACCTGTTGTTTTCTGGGATAAGAGGCTTTGCAACGGCGACTACCCAGTCTGATAGTGCCAAAGGAGAAAGTGTTTGACGAAACAAATCAGCGAAATCAACGATCATGCCACACAGGCACAGACAAGTCAAATGGGTTGCACCACGAGGGGAACTCTTTGGCTACTGTCAAATATAGCACATTGCCGACCATTTTATTGTCATTTCATTCCAGCTGCCACACGTGTTTGGTTTGAAATTTTAATGAGTCTTAAAATACCTGAAATTTTAATGAGTCTTAAAATATCTGCTTCCTTTAAACTTAAAATACCTGCTAATTTTGTATATTTTTTCTTAAAATGTAAATAATGTTTCGCGTGTTTGTGAGGAAGAAAAAGGTACATGTGTTTTTAACTTGATTAATCTGCAATGTGTGGATGGGAGATAAGACTAGAAATCGAATGTGAGATGACGGAAGGGGCGAGGAACCATTCATTGATTAGTATGAATTGTGTGGAATACGTAATAATTGCATCTTTTCAATATGGATAAGGAGAGGTGACGTAACTGCTAAATCACGAGATACTTTAATTTGTTATTATATTCCGATGAAAACATTCCAACATGCTAGTCTAGTTGTCAGCACAATTCAGAACTTATGTGAAACAACAGATAACTGACGTTATTGGGAAAACACTAGGTCCGTGAGTGCTGCTTGCCAACATATCTTTTACAATGAATGTCGCCTGTCCATGAAACGCAGTCGCTCGCTGCCTTGCTTGCTACCTGTTGTTCGGGGCGATGCGACGCGGTTGTTATGTTGTGCTGTAGATGGTGGCCGTTAATGTCCGACGGTATAATTCATGACGCAGCTGCGAGCCGAAAACAATTACTGTCACGTGACTCGCTGGTCTCTCGCCTTTGAAGTGGCGGTCACGAAACGCACGCCGTTCAATTAAGGCCAGTACTAGGGCTGCCGTCTTCAACTTCTATGTAGTCCTGCCAGGTTTAGCATCGACTCTTCCTCCTATTAATGGCGCAGGGCTTCCCTTCTGGAAATGCCACTGACTGCGCCCGCTGCCGAAGTGAAAAACCTACCGTGTTATTTGGTTTGTCTTAAGTCCCTGTTTCTTCGGAACTATCGTCCGATCAGGCAGATGTTTCAAAATTTAATCGATATTCAGGAGGTCCAAAAGCCAGCTGGCTTGGTTTCTGTTACTTTACCAAATTTTCACAAATAGCGCATGAGAGAAACACGGGGAAACATCCCTCTTTGTGTATTCGAAGTCCGTTCCAGTGACTGATTGACCTCCCGTAATTATATTTATCTGTGTTTTGTGTTTATTTTGGTAGAAATTGTTTCATAGTATCCGACGACTTACCAGAGTCATTATTCTGAAAGCCGTCCTGATAGCAATGTTTATACTGTCGTCATAATTTTCAGCAGTTCAAAAGTTAATTTTATCTATATAATAATGTTTTTACAACAGCTCACAATAAATTTTACACAGTTCGAAATAAATTTTTAAGAAGTCCACCGTTTTCAATTAAGTGAATATCTCGAATTGTATCTCTGTGATCTTTTGTGAGCGAAGCAGTATCCTTGATACTACGTAACATATATTGCGCATTCCTCACCGTAAAGAAAATTTCAATTGTGCTAAGTCCTAAACCTTGGTACTAACGAACTAATCACCGTTTTAAAACGGTGAATTTTAGGTGTAACTTCTCAGGTATTTCGTAGAGGCTGCCATCACGCCAAGTAAATTGCTTTTTAGTAGTTTAACTAAGGAATTAAGAAATAGCACTGTCCTATTATCATTTTTTCTAAAATAACCATAGCTAAAACTGCTGCGTGTGAAACATGTGATGTCGCGGAAACAATGCGGACCAGCGAAAATTCTTGTGCAGGTGGATTCCTTTTCACTCGTACTACCATTTCTGTTACGTCACGAAAAGCCGACTTCTTTAATTGAGACAGTACTTATTGCTTTACGCTGAACGATTTCTAAAACATATTTGGCAGTACGCGGCTCTTTTAGCTTCCTGTTACGACCGTAAGAAATATTCACCTGTAGCTACCTATATTGCATATGGTGTTATTGTTACGATATTGGTCGGTCTTGTGGAGAGAGTTCCACTGACAATGAGAGATAAAGAGGTAATGGCATTGTGTGTTATCTCTTGTGGGCGAACGTATTCCACACGAGCATTAAACTAGTTTGTAGGTACTGAATAAGAACAGAACCAAGTACCTTTAAAATATATTTATTCATGTCATCACCAGTGTCGCTCATTTTTTAACTATACAGTATTAAATTTAGAGTTCTATTCACAGGCTATGATACAGCCAAACAACATTTCAAATCACGTTTTTACCGTTTACGGTACAAGGGACTCGCAATAGCGGTGGAATCGTCGAGCGTACGAAAACACATATTTGAATGCGAACATATCTTTGAACAGATTTCTCTTAAAGGTTTCTGCTAGTGGCTTAGGTCAGTTACGTACATTATACATTCCCCAGTAAACATCCATAGCAATATTATAAACTCTAAACCGTGCTTATCTTAACTTCTCATAACTAATCTGCTTATCCGATTTTGATAAAATTTTATCTGGAGATAGCTTGAACACTGAGGAAGAACGAAGGCTACTTTAGAAAGTGCGCGGAGCAGTGTATTTATTGCACTAAAGATTTTTACGCGAATTAAGGAAAAATATTTTATTTTTGGAATAAGGTATTTACTCTTAGGCTTTTTAACTTTACCGTATTTCTGAAGGTGCTTTCATTTGTTGACAGGTTCTACATAATACGATTCAACGTAATGAGTACAATGTTTATACAATCCTAAATGTGTTCAATCCACACTTCCATCCTGATATTATTAAATGGGAGGGTATCTTTGTCTGTTACATTATCACGACTAATTGCTGAATGAATTTCGATGCCATTTCTCATTGAGACAGCTTGTACACGAAGGAAGGAAGTAGGCTACTTTAGAAAGTAAATAAAAAAATACATCGTCAAGAGTGTGAAGTAGGGAATGGAATATCTTGTCTTTACATGAGTGAACATACGCCATCTTAAAAATCATGAAATTTGTTCATAATGTACGCATTGTATTGTAGGTACGTCAATGTGCATTTTGGAAACGTCTCCAAAACACTTACCGCTTAGCAGCCAAATTGCGCGTGCCTTTGGTTCGTGTTCTTGGGCTGTGTGGTGGGAAGGGGGGTGATGGCCGGCGTACATCACGAGCTATGCTTATGCCAACAGACAGACGTATGAGGGCAGCTATTATTATTGAATATAAAACTAGTGTATTTACTCCCCATCACTGGTCATAACAAAACTGTCGATATGTGAGCGAATCTGTGAGTAATAGTTAGTCTCCTGTGTCATTATGAGTGTGAATGTGTATTGAAATATCTTTATGTAATGGTAGGTTTAATGCTGAGGCCTTGCAAATCGCGATTAATGTGCTGGCTGACTATGTGTCAAATTGCAAACAGAGAGTTCAGAAGTTCCATGCTCATTCTGTCATAGCGTTTTTTACTGTCGTTTATAGATTATGTCCACTCGTGTTATGGTATTTGACTGAGAAAAATGTCAAATTTCACTCAGATTCCCCTGTAAATGGCTGTGTAAGTTAGTTCCAGGGCTATAAGATCGCAAGGGCGTTTCACCTGCAACAAGAACATGTCTATAAAAACACTGTGCTGCATAGACAGCCTTCAGACTGTTGACAGGCTTGATTTTCCTCTCAAAAACGGAATGTCATGTATATTTGTTCTAAGAATGTAGATTTCACTCTATAGTGAGCACTGTTTTGTAAACGTGAGACATGAAAGGACAGCTCAGTCTGAAACAGCATTTTCCACAAATATAAAGTTCCAGATTCGAATCGTAATCTGATGTTGTTGTTGTGGTCTTCAGTCCTGAGACTGGTTTGATGCAGCTCTCCATGCTACCCTATCCTGTGCAAGCTTCTTCATCTACTAGTACATACTGCAACCTACATCCTTCTGAATCTGCTTAGTGTACTCATCTCTTGTTCTCCCTCTACGATTTTTACCCTGCACGCTGTCCTCCAATGCTAAATTTGTGATCCCCTGATGCCTCAGAACATGTCCTACCAACCGATCCCTTCTTCTAGTCAAGTTGTGCCACAAACTCCTCTTCTCCCCAATTCTATTCAGCACTTCCTCATTAGTTGTGTGATCTACTTATCTAATCTTCAGCATTCTTCTGTAGCACCACAATTCTATTCTCTTCTTGTCCAAACTATTTATCGTCCATGTTTCACTTCCATACATGGCTATACTCCATACAAATACTTTCAGAAACGACTTCCTGACGCTTAAATCTATACTCGATGTTAACAAATTTCTCTTCTTCAGAAACGCTTTCCTTGCCATTGCCAGTCTACATTTTATATCCTCTCTACTTCGACCATCATCAGTTATTTGGCTCCCCAAATAGCAAAACTCCTTTACTACTTGATGTGTCTCATTTCCTAACCTAATTCCCTCAGCATCACCCGACTTAAATTGACTACATTCCATTATCCTCGTTTTGCTTTTGTTGATGTTCATCTTATATCCAAATTTCAAGACACTGTCCATTCCGTTCAACTGCTCTTCCAAGTCCTTTGCTGTCTCTGACAGAATTACAATGTCCGTCATCTGATACACAATCTTAATCTACCAGGAGGTTTGATGAACTTGACATATTTGATTTAAAATGTTTTGATTATTCTTGTTAGAGGTTTTAATATCAATTTAATTGAAAGTATCGCCATATTCGTTAAGGATAATAGCAACGTTTGGTTGTTTTCTGGTCCGCTGTGTCGCACTGAATGCTGTCCTGACCTGCTTTTACATTCCTGAAGCTTTTCACAGTTATTGCAGACTGTATATACGTTTATTGCCGCATTGTGTCAAACGGCGACCTATAGAGATGGCTCGCTACTATGTGAACTCAAAAGTGGGTATGGCAATAAAAGGCCGTGGAACATTTCCGCTCCGTTTCATTTCCTCCCTCGCTTCGATCACCAAACAACTGGCCATCCTGGAATTCCGGATCACAGACGCCCTGCCTCACGCACCTCAACGCGCGCACGCGTCGCCGCCCGTAACCTGGTACGGCGTCGCTTCCGGCAGAATATCACAGCGGCGAGTGGCCCTGCGAGTTTTTCGGTCCGCGATGCGCCGGCCGGGAGTGCGCGTCGCGCGCGACTGCTCGCACATTGTGGATGATGACAAATGACGTTCGCAGCCGTCACATCCGGACGGCGTTTGTTTATTTGGCTGGTGGCTGCGGCCGGACGGTCTCCTGACAAAGGGGCGACAGCGGCGGAAGCGCGAGATACACGCACCCCGGCGCTCGCACCTGTCAGCGTCCCCGCGCTTAACGCCTCTCGCAGCGCAGCCACAGCTGCGTTGTTTATGGCGCGCGCCGCACAAGCGCCGATGCTTTACAAGCGGCCGTTATGGCGCCCCCGCAGCCTGAACCGCGGGCCCTGCCCTGCCCCGGCGCGTGTTTTAACTGGCAATCGATTGCAGGAGCCGAGGGGACCTGAGCGACAGCCCGCCCGTCCTCTGCTCTGTGTGGTGGCACACCGCCCCTGCAGCCAGCGCAGCACTTCATTGCATCGCAACATTTCTGAATGGCCACGAGAGTGTTCCGCAACACGTTACGCATTTCTAGAGCTTCCTCACTGATGAAAATATGAAATTAAGAGTGATCGGTGGAGTTATACAGGGTGGTCCATTGATAGTGACCGGGCCAAATATCTCACGAAATAAGCATCAAACGAAAAAACTACAAAGAGCGAAACTCGTCTAGCTTGAAGGGGGAAACCAGATGGCGCTATGGCTGGCCCGCTAGATATTGCTGCCATAGGTCAAACGGATATCAACTGCGTTTTTTTAAAACTAGGAACCCCCATTTTTTATTACATATTCGTGTAGTACGTAAAGAAATATTAATGTTTTAGTTGGACCACTTTCTTCACTTTGTGACAGATGCCTCTGTAATAGTCACATACGTATAAGTACGTGGTATCACGTAACATTCCGCCAGTGCGGACGGTATTTGCTTCGTGATACAGTACCCGTGTTAAAATAGACCGTCTACCAATTGTGGAAAAGGTCGATATCGTGTTGATGTATTGTTATTGTGATCAATATGCCCAACGGGCTGTTCGGTATCCTGGACAACATCATCCAGGTGTCCGGAGCGTTCGCCGGATAGTTACGTTATTTAAGGAAAAAGGAAGTGTTCAGCCACGCTGATTTCCTACGTAATATTCTACCGATGTTACTACAAGATGTTTCACTGCATGACGGAATGGCGATGTACTTCCAACATGATGGATGTCCGCCACACAGCTCGCGCGCGGTTGAAGCGGTATTGAATACTTCATGACAGGTGGATTGGTCGTCGAAGCACCATACCATGGCCCGCCTGTTCACCGGGTATGACGTCCCCGGATTTCTTTCTGTGGGGAAAGTTGAAGGATATTTGCTATTGTGATCCACCGACAACGCCTGACAACATGTGTCAGCGCATTGTCAATGCATGTGCGAACATTACGGAAGGCAAACTACTCGCTGTTGAGAGAAATGTCGTTACACGTATTGCCAAATGCACTGGGGTTGACGGTTATCATTTTCAGCATTTATTGCATTAATGTGGTATTTACAGGTAATCACGCTGTAAAGAGCATGCGTTCTCAGAAATAATAAGTTCACATACGTACATGTATCACATTGGAACAACCGAAATAAAATGTTCAAACGTACCTACGTTCAGTCTTTTAATTTAAAAAAACTACCTGTTATCAACTGTTCGTCTCAAATTGTGAGCCACATGTTTGTGACTATTACAGCGTCATCTATCACAAAGCGAAAAAAATGGTCCAACTGAAACATTCATATATCTTTACGTACTACACGAATATGTAGTAAAAATTAGGGGTTCCTATTTTAAAAAACGCAGTTGATATCTGTTTGACCTATGGCAGCGCCATGTAGCGGGCCAACCATAGAGTCATCTGGTTTCCGCTTTCAAGCTAGACAAGTTTCCTTGTTTGTAGTTTTTTCGTTTGACTCTTATTTCGTGAGATATTTGGCCCGATCTCGATCAATGGACCACCCTGTATATTGCCGAAAAGAAATTGTACACCTGGAAAGACGACCATGATTCTGATTCAGTGACACCATGTGCAACTTGAGGCATAGTAGATGTACTGATAATGGGTTCAGCGTCATCCTCCAACAGGTAGCGTATTGGCATAGCTACCAGAGTGACATACGTGTCTACTCTTTTATAGGGAATGCTCACAGCAAGAAGGCTTAATGTAGTGTGAACGTATGAAGCAAGCAGGCAGCAATGCCACGAAATGGTCCTTTCAGAGAATTGGCACAATTTGCACATGCTGAGCCAGTTGTGCATCGATGCTCACGTGGAAGTTGTCACGCCCTTAGACGAGGTTCTGGACGTCCACAGACGGCCACCTGGATAGTCGTATTGTAGGGACAGCAGTGGCAGGTCGTAAAGCAACCACGGCACAAAGAAGATTGTCTGTGATCCTCGACGTCACTACAAGGACTGTTGCGAACCGGTTATTAGGAGTAGGACTACGGGCACCTACTCCTCTGGCCCATCTTCCACTCACACCACAGAATCGACGTTTACGGCCCGACTGGTACCGTCAAAGGGCTACTTCTAATGACGCGCCATTGTCTTCAGCAATGAAAGCAGGTTCTGCCTGCTCGTAGCAGATAGTCGCTTCCGAACAAGGGAAGTGTCAAGGCGTTTCGCAGCGATGCTGTTCGGACACGGAGGAGATACAGAGTGACAGGAACTGTCGATGACATGCCTCGCCCAGGCCGCCCAAGTGCTACTACTGCAGTGGATGACCGCTACCTATGGATTATGGCTCGGAGGAACCCTAACAGTAACGCCACCATGATGAATAACTATTTTCGTGTAGCCACAGGACGTCGGGTTACGACTCAAACTGTGCGCAATAGGCTGCATGATGCGCAACTTCAATCCCGACGTCCATGGCGAGGTCCGTCTTTGCAACCACGACACCATGCAGCGCGGTACAGATGGGCCCAACAACATGCCGAATGGACCGCTCAGAATTGGCATCACGTCCTATTCACCTATAAGTATAGCATGTGTCTTCAACCAGTAAATCGTCGGAGACGTGTTTGGAGGCCACCCGGTCAGGCTGAACGCCTTAGACGCATTGTACAGCTAGTGCAGCAAAGTGAAGGTTCCCTGATGTTTTGCGGTGGCGTTATGTGGGGCCGACGTACGCCGCTGGTGGCCATGGAAGGCGCCGTAACGGTTGTACGATAGGTGAATGGCATCCTCCGACTGATAGTTCAACAATATCGGCAGCATATTGGCGAGGCATTCGTCTTCATGGATGACAATTCGCCCCCCCCCCCCTCGTGCACATATTGTGAATGACTTCCTTCAGAATAACGACATCGCTCAACTAGAGTGGCCAGCATGTTCTACATACATGAACCGTAACGGACATGCCTGTCATAGAATGAAAAGGGCTGTTTATGGATGATGTGACCCACCAACCAATCTAATAATCCACCCCGAATCGCCGTTGAGGAATGGGACAATCTGGACCAACATTGGCTTGATGAACTTGTGGATAGCACGCCACGGCGAATACTGGCATACATCAATGCAAAAGGACGTGCTACTTGGTATCTGAGGTGCCGGTGTGTACAGCAGTCTGGACCACCACCTCTGAAGGTCTCGTCCGCATCTCGTGGTCGTGCGGTAGCGTTCTCGCTTCCCACGCCCGGGTTCCCGGGTTCGATTCCCGGCGGGGTCAGGGATTTTCTCTGCCTCGTGATGACTGGGTGTTGTGTGCTGTCCTTAGGTTAGTTAGGATTAAGTAGTTCTAAGTTATAGGGGACTGATGACCATAGATGTAAGTCCCATAGTGCTCAGAGCCATTTGAACCATTTTGAAGGTCTCGCTGTATGGTGGTACAACATGCAATGTGTTGTTTTAGTGAGCTACGAAACGGGCGGAAATGATGTTTATGTTGATCTCTCTTCCAATTTTCCGTAGAGGTTCCGGAACTTTCGGAACCGGGATGATGCAAAACTTTCTTTGGTGTGTGTAATATACTTAAATTTCGGCCGGTGTTCAGTTACTATCAAGAGTACGTAGAACAGGAGAAAGCAGAAAAATTTTAATATATATATATATATATATATATATATATATATATAAAACTTTAGATTTACCACATGAAAGAAACAGCTCCACAGTTTCTACAACAATGTAAGTTTTGGATTCCCAGCATGCTGGAATAACTGCAGGACAGAAACTCGTGTTGACCAGTTCGATACAAAACAGCCGATTTATTTATTTAATTGACGACTATTTGGGAGTTACCTGAACTCATTGTCTCTCTGGATGATTTTAAAATGAGTTCAGAACCCGAAACAAGTCATCAGTTTAACAAATAAGTGAGTCTTGCAACTTTGGCTGTTTCTGTATCGAATAGGAATGTAATTTTTTCTACATCTGCAGCTACATCTAGATATACACTCGCAAGCCAGCTTACGGTGCCTGTCGTAGAGGTATCCTGTCCTGGTACAAGTCATTTCTTCCCCAGTTCCACAATGAACTAATATGTAATTTCTAGGTAGTCCTGCTTGCGCAAACGTTCACCAAAAATAGAATAAATGCTCTATTTATAGAAGATTTAAAGTTCGCAAATGCACATGGAACACTATTTTTAGACATAGTCACCTTTTTTGGCAATGCACTTTGTAGGGCGAAGGTTGAACTTTCTGATACTTTGGTCAAAAGTATGTCCCACCTCTCCTTCGACATGTTACTTGACGCACTATGGCCTTCACCGTCGATAGAAAACCTTTCTTGATCCGTAAAGAGGACCTTTACGGTGTCGAAACAGTGAGGTCCTGATTTTTCATGCAAAATGAAAATCAAAACTGTAATGAAATATGCATGGATGCATCTATTGTAAGCTTTTCGTGGCATAAAATTTATTTCATCTTACTTCCCGAAAAGTTCTATGTTTGTGACATGTTACTCCACACCTGAACACATTCGATGTATGTTAATTATGTTTTACATATCACGTAACTATGATGCAATAATCGCAACTGACGTGAACTGAACAATAATAAACTTTCCATTTTCTGACGATAGCCTTAGTGGAACAATGATTGTAATAATTAACGAATTCTCAGCTGCTGTTAACCCAGAGTAAAGAAAATGATTTACTTCTAGTATATGCACCAGATAGGAGTCGACTTGTATCTAGGCCGGAACGTAAAGTGTTCGGTGGACTACACCTGTATTGGCAGCTCGGGTTCGTCCCTTCCCCAGGGTGTGCTGTGGCATTGCGTTGCGTGGCAGCCGACTGTTAGCAGGGTGCGACAGGCAGGGGTGCGGACTGACAGGTGATGCGTGAGTCAGCGCGGACACGCGTACAGGTGCGTGAGTCACGGCTGAATCAGCTCACGCCAGGCACCAGTCGAATGCTTCTGGTAAGCTGCCTGGAAGTAGGGAAGTCGTGGGATGCATGCTTATCGTTCATTCATGGTTATCCGTAAGTACCTCCAAAGTTTCAGAAGATAGGTTGTGAAAACTGGGGAGACATACAGAAAACAGATATTTTCTGTGGACAGAGCGTCTCTACAAACTCGTAACTCACATTACAGGTGCTTAATATAAACACCCAATGTGATGATGCAATGTGATACGGGCAGAAGAGCACATGCTGCACGTCATTGTGGTCACTTCAGGAGCAACGATGGCAGCCCGATATCGAAATCTGTTCTTCTGGTATCTGCGGGCGCGAACTAATTCGATGCAACAATATGGAGTAAAGGAGTATCTGTATCACGGACAGCCAAGCCGTGCAAAAATGCGTGCGTGGACGTTGTGCTGCATGCGCGAAGTCCGGGTGTCGCCCTATCTCGGTACTACTCGATACGTCTCGCCTTTGATAGGTCCATCTCGAAACCAGTCGGTACAACGAGACATTCCACTTAGCTGTTCATGCAGCACTGTATCTGCCGGCATTTGGTGCGGACTTCCCTCAGTCTGGTAGAATCTTAGTGTCAGCGCTGTTTATCCAGTGATATTTGCTCGCAGTGTAATGGAAGTTCACACGTACAGTGGTTGTTCGCGCAGAAAGAGATAGTCTACCGAGTCTAGCGATCTACGGTCATAAACATCTAAAATGAATGAGAATCATAATTCTCGTGCAAAGGGAAGAATAAGAATTCCTATTATCTATTATACATTTGTGCAACTGATAGATACCGCTAGTTTGATATGAAACAGCATTAATAAAACACCGTAATCAAAAAATTAAACACTTCGTTGACGATTAAACAGCAAAAAATTATAACAGTCTACAGAAAGTTTGTATGGGTTTCACTGTTCTACACATCAAGAAGCATTTGTGTTAAATTTTCAGGCATGAGAGACGACATGAAACTGATGGTACAAATAGTAAATTTTCTTAAGTCACATGCATTACTACACTGTTAGTTTTAACCATTTTGGATGAAACAGAACGTAGACTGTGGAGAAGCACGTTGCCTAACCTAAGGGGCATTTCTAGAATGATCATTCGATTTAGGATCATCTTATTGTTGGAATTCAGAAGGATAAAGGAAAGCAGGAACCAAAATTAGACGAGCGAGAATCGATTGGAGCCCTCTGAATTTAAGTGCACTTGACTACAATTTGCTCTCGGTATGGGATCCAGAATGTATTGCAGACCTCGCATTTAAGTGCACTTGACTAAAATCTGCCCTCTGTAAGATGCTGCTGCAAGGTAAGAAGCAACTTATTCCTGATTTGATGGGAAATATTGATGCATTTAAATAGAAAATTGCTTTGTGGAAGGGGGAACTTATGACTAAAAGCACCGTCCATTTCCCTAAGGTTACTGACGCTATGTATGTGAAAGCCTCTTTTCGATTATGAAAGTAAGTAATTCACGATTACGTGCGACCTGACTGACGAACACCTGCGAAATTGGCTGTGTTTGTCCGTATGCGGACAGTTTGTGCCAGATTAAATTTTATTGTGTGGTCAGCTACCAAAAGTAATTCAATAATGCTGGAAATATATTTGGTTTGTGATCTATGTTTTGGAAAAATATAAAATTCAGCCGCATGCAAGCCGTTCAGTGTTCTTTGCGTAACTGCTTTGCCATATACTGCGGCACGTTCGCTGTTTCGTCATCTTTCAGTTCAGGCAGCGTGGCGTGGTAGTGAGGTGAGTTTGCAGTCAGGCGAGAAAGATCTGTATGCATGTGGATGCTCTGAACGTGTGCAGAGATCTAGGTCATGCCTTGCCTATACATGTTCTGAAGTGCATGACTTCTAGTGCAGCTACGAAACAGTAAGTATTTGGAATCGAAACTTGGAGAGATGTCCTGTGCAGTAGCATGTGTCACTTTTCCATATGTCTTGTATGTCTTACTTCGGGATTTACCAAAGCTTTCGACTCTACGCGGTCTACTGTTTGCTGTTGGTACTATCTCATCGACGTGTTTTTGCTGTATTAATGAACAATAAGTGTTTAATAATAAAAATAGCTGTGAAACATGGAAGACACTACATTCTGGGACGCAGGTCATAAGTACACTAAAAAGTAAATAAAAATCATTACTAACGATTCAGTCCTACTGTCGAGTTTTTGCTTGCCCAACGATCAGGTGACATCTTATGGCATTATCTCCATTAGGCATTGTAATTCATTCTCGCCATCGCAGTTTAGTTTGTTAAATGTAATTAATATCTTTTGATATACATTTAATATCTAATTACTCGTTGGTTTGTCCCTTATTTCCTCTGAATAGTATCATATAGTTTTCGAGTTAACTAAAAACTGGCACCTTTCAGCACGTTATTCTGATATGTGAAGATGGATCTGTATGAATCTTTGCTTTGGTCAGTGCGTTTGGAAATGAATGTAGACTATAATAACTTAATAATAGAGTATAATTCATTTAGAGATAAATAAGATTTTTCATGGGCAATATCAAATTCTACTACTACCTTTGCTTAAAAATCTTGCTAAATATTTATTTAATCATACATCTTGTCTGAAAAGTTTTATTAAAGATTTGTTCAAACACAACAGAAGTCAACACAGTGGTAGAATGTAATTTCATTAATTGAATCAGGAATCTGTTACATTTTAAGCCGAGCTTATTCGTAGTTTCTCACATATAACTTGCATTCGTACCGCACAGGTCGAATGTCACGTGACTGTTCGAGCAGGTTCGATGCAGTGCCTGCGGCGTATCGGGAAATTTCGAGCCCGTTCGACTACGAGTGGCATCTACCCAGCCCTAGTAAGTCGTAAGCAAGTGAGTTTGACCGGTTCTTCGTATGCCTTGTTATGTAACGATATCTTATGAAACAACGCAGAAGACGGTAAAAGGTGCACGAACTATCACGACCCAATGTTCCCACATCTTTGTGCTTGTGCAATACAATAATACACTACATGTTTTAGTTAAAATTAAGTTTTCAATCTGGTTGGTTTGGGGGAGGGGATCAGTTAAATGGTTCAAATGGTTCTGAGTACTATGGGACTTAACTGCTGTGTCCCCTAGAACTTAGAAGTGCTTAAACCTAACTAACCTAAGGACATCACACACATCCATGCCCGAGACAGGATTCGAACCTGCAACCGTAGCGGTCGCGCGGTTCCAGATTGTAGCGCCTAGAGCCGCTCGGCCACTCCGGCCGGCGGGGATCAGTCAGCGAGGTCCTCGGCCCCATTGGATTAGGGAATGATGGGTAAGGAAATCGGCCATATCCTTGCAAAGGAACCATCCCGGATTTTACCTGGAGGAATTTTGGGAAATCACGATAAACCTAAGTCAGGATAGGCGGACTCTGGTTTGAACCATCGCCCTCCGGAATGTGAGTCCATTTTGCTAACCACTGCGTCACCTCGCTCATTTTCTCAATCTGTCGCAGTTACTTATTGAAGATTTCGTTTAACTGTACCTCTAACAAGGGCATCATTATCAATTCCTTCAAGGAAGCTGTGCTAATCTGTTTCAGGCTTCGTGTTTTCCCAGCTACAGACTTTCAGTCATACAGGTTTTTAATTTTGTTATCACAGAAAAATTGTTCATTTGATGCATAATGACAAGTTAGTCGTCTCCTGGACGTTTGTATAAAATATTTATACTCAGTTGGTGTCTGCGATACGCTAAGCGCCCCTGTCACATTGAAGAATATTACAACTCCTATTCTCAACGCATAAGCGGCTTAGCTAACTTGATCGAACATAATTGCTGTTAATCATCTAGTGTTCAGAAAACGAAAGTGTTAAAGGAATATCGCTCCTGTTACTTATCTACAATAGTCTTTTGACGGTATTACCTCGAGCGACTCTTGATAAGAGAGATGACTGTGCAGCTATCAATGGAATGCCGACGAATTTCTGAATCGTGTTTAGTGGATTGGATATTCTTTGTCAAACAATGTTCTTGAATTTCGTAAAGTCCACGAAATAGTCGAAAATTTGCTTCTGCAGCTAGCAGTTGTTTTGCCATTTCCTCTGTCTACTATGTAACAGTTATAGCTATTCCACTTTGGGCCTTATATTGACTCTTCCGCACTTCTAAAATCACTGATAATTGAGATACCCTGCGGTAAGTAGACAATCGACACCTCGTTTGTAGCGATGACCTTTGCTGTAAACATAGAAGTGTTATTCTGATTTGGGACAGGTAAATTAGTAATCAAGCTTAATTAGGGTATGTTAGAGATCATTTGGGAATATACCTTTGATGTAATCCATTATTCGCCCATTCTATGCCTTAATTTATTTATGTATCATGGCAGGTTTATGTTTACTTGGCATTCTATTAATCTAAATAGATGTTCTTCATATTTTACATTACATTTATTATCCCACACTATTTTCTAGAGGACTTGTATCTAGTATTCACCAAAAACTTGGAAACAGTTATGGAATAAAGGATAGAAACAGAAAGAGCTGTGGCAGAGAAGGATTGCTAGCAGGTTGGTTTAAACATGGGACACTGGCAGCGATGTAGCTGACAGAAGGGATGCGAAAGAAGTTCGATAAAACGCATTAAATGGCCAAAGCTGTTAATATTTAGGGATAAAACTATGATGTTAAGAACAGATAATGTTTCCGCTGTTTCTTAAATGCAGCAGGGTATATAAGTGTGCGAAGAGTACAGAGTAGCTTGGTCCGGACATAGGCAGCAACAGTGGCGGGTGAGTTTACGAATGTTATTGACAAGGGATCTGTGATGCGTATGGTAGCTATGTAAATTGTTTAGACTTTGTAGATGTAACGCACAGAAGAATTCATGGTTAGTCCAAAGTGCCTGAAGTGGGCCGGACCAATATGCCGGCAAGCCTGGATGCGGTTTTTAGTTGGCTCTCCACATCCCACCAGATGAATCCCGAGCTGATTCCCACGCCCGACAACAGATACTCGCTACGCAAAAATTTGGAAAATATCCTCATACTTGCGCGCAGACAAACTGATTAAAAAAAATGTTCAAGTGTGTGTGAAATCTTATGGGACTTAACTGCTAAGGTCATCAGTCCCTAAGATTACACACTACTTAACCTTAATTCTCCTAAGGACTCGAACCTCCACCGGGACCAGCCGCACAGTCCATGACTGCAGCGCCCAAGACCGCTCGGCTAATCCCGAGCGGCCAAACTGATTCGGTCCTGGGGAGTGAATAAGAGACTGATGGCCATAGATGTTTGGTCTCCTTAAGCACATGATCAGCATCAGCAGCGGTTGAGATCCTACTGTTTTCACTGCTCGTGCCGCCTTGGGTTATTTTCCAGTAGCAGAGTCCGAGCATTATAATTGATTGCATTCAAATTTACATTTCATGTCCTGCAAAATATGTTCCGAAACCCTCGAACATTATGTGCCGCACATCACTTGGAGGTAACAGTTCTAGGTGTTAATGCACTCCAAATAGTACGTAAGGTAGTGAGGAAGACACGTATGCCAGGTAGGCTACAAAACCGGCGCTACCAGCGCCGCGGCACGCCGCAAGATGGCCGCCGCGATAGACGCGCCGTGCTAAGCACCGCTTCGCGTGATCCCAAACCCACACATCTGCCTCGCGCCGCACCGTTGACTTTGTGCTGCCGATCGGCCGTCTTTGATCGCGCCTTATACAAGCTACACAACAGGCGCCGATAACGGCCCTATAGACGGCAGTTTGTTACAGACTGTGGAGGGAGATGACCGAGATAGTCTGCAACGTGTTACGAAACAAGCACAGATAGATTAGAACTACTGTTTCATTATAGCGTTCGAGAGAAAAAATTGGAGAAAATACACATGAAATAAAAAGAATATGGTGCTGTTGAAAAAAATACACTGCTCTGCAAAACTTACGGACGTGACAGATAAAATAACATAATACAGGGTGATCAGAAAGTCACTATAAATTTGAAAACTGAATAAATCACGGAATAATGTAGGTAGAAAGCTACAAATTGACACACATGCTTGGAATGACATGGGGTTTTATTAGAACCAAAAAAATACAAACGTTCAAAAAATGTCCGACAGATGGCTCTTCATCTGATCAGAATAGCAATAATTGGCATAACAAAGTAAGAGAAAGCAAAGTGATGTTCTTTACAGGAAATACTCTATATGCCCACCATCATTCCTCAACAATAGCTTTAGTCGAGAAATAATGTTGTGAACAGCACTGTAAAGCATGTCCGGAGTTATGGTGAGTCATTGGCGTCGGATGTTGTCTTTCAGCATCCATAGAGATGTCGGTCGATCACGGTACACTTGCGACTTCAGGTAAGCCCAAAGCCAACAGCCGCACGGACTGAGGTCTGGGGACCTGGGAGGCCAAGCATGACGAAAGTGGCGGGTGAGCACACGATCATCACCAAAAGACGCGCGCAAGAGATCTTTCACGCATCTAGCAATATGAGGTGTTTTGTTTTGGTTCTAATAAAACCCCATGTCATTCCAAGCATGTGTGTCAATTTTTACTTCTCTACCTACATTATTCCGTGGTATATAAAGTTTTCAAATTTATTTTGACTTTTTGATCACCCGGTATGATAACGATTCGATGGAAATGGCTGAAAATGGGGGCGCATGTTACCAGACGTGTCCTGGTCGTGTACAGATATTTAACGTCACATTGAGTGAGCTCAGCGTTGCTATAGCGCCAAGAACAGCAGACCCACAACATGATGTAGTAGAAGGAACGAAAAAAAAAAAAAAAAACATAATGTTTCAATCAGAGAGCATTGAAGTGGCAGTGCTTTGCGGTGGCATTGTTCATTACAGTGTTGTCCAGAGACAACATTTAGATGACTTCATGCGGCAGGAGAGTTTGGTATTGCTAACAGCAATGTTCCACGTGCGTGGGGAGCATTCCGAACAACAGCCGCTGCTGCCCGAAGGAGAGGAGGTTGTTGATCAAGATCTACAACAGCAGTAGATTATCGCTACAACTGTGCAACAGCGGGTACAATTGCAAGCACATTTAACAGGACTGCAAGGCACTGTACACGACTAGGACACCTCTGATACCATGCTCCAGCATTTTCATTGATTTCCACCATATTGATATTATGTCACGGTTCAGGACTTCACAGTAGCACTGCAGCTGTTTGTGAGTGGTCCTTTTGCTCTCCGGCTGGCACGGTGTCTTCCATTGACACACGCACATCCGCGGCATCGTTTGCGAGGGTACCAAGAGCGTAGGGACGGGACCAACGAGGAAATGGCTTGAGTGCTCTTCTCGGATGAGAGCAGATTCAATCAGTATAATTATTCTGGACGTACCTTAGATGGTGACAGGAAGGAATACGAAATGCACCCAGGAACAATGTCGAATATATTCGTTTTGGTAGTCCACGTGTTGTCGTATGAGGAGGCGAAATGCTGCATGTGCGTACTGACTTTCAAGGCTTTGAAAGCGGTATACTCGTCGGTCAACTCTATAATGAGACAGTACCCTTTACCCATGTGCGTCTTTTCAGTGGTGCTTTCTGCCCCCACTTTATCTTTATGGATGACAGAATATGTGTCTGCATCGAACAGTGCGAGTGAAGGAGCTCCCGGAATGGGAGGGCATTCTGCGAGTGGACTGACCTGTCCGTTTTCCCGATTTTAATCTCAGCGAGGACGCGTGGGATGCTTTGGGGAGATGCACCAACGACCGTCAGTTGTCAACCGCGCTGGTGAAGGTCTGGAACGCCCTACCACAAGAATTTCTTATCAACCTTGCTGCCAGAACTTTGCTGAAAGTCGTGACATTCGCAGTGATCGCACGCACTATTAAGAATCTTCTCCTACCTTTCATGATGTCCAGCGGAGCACCATAAATGGTGGTTACTTCAGTTTATTGTTATCTTTGGATATGTCTTTTCTCTTCGTCTCACTGCGTATTTCTTTCAGTAACGTTCTGTATTATACTGTAGCAGTTCTTTCTATGAATGGTCCAACTTTCATCGCGCTGTCACTTAGCGTTGACTCACCATGGAAAAACTACTTTAATCCTTACGTTATGCACCAGAGTAATTTTTTTTTTTTTTTTTTACATTATGACTGTGTGTACACATTCTTTCTACTTTCGATTAACGCGATCGTATACGGAATTAATTACATCCACAGTTAGTTAGACATTCTTATATAGTTTTTTCTTTGCGGAATTCTTTCACTATTTTCCTTAAGGCAAAGATTTTCTTTAATATTGTTCCTTAAATGACAGTTATTCTGATATTTATACCAAATTTCCAAATGATTCACAGACGGCAGGAAACCCAATTCCAAGGAAGACAGATACTGATACATCTAAATATTACCGAACTTTCTGTTTAATTAACGGTCGTTGAGAAATATTAGTACTAATTACTTGCAGAAGCATCGTAATACTGGTAGAAGACGGCCTGGAGTAATAATGAGTTTGCGTTCCGGAGTCATTTAGGAACAATCGAGGCAAAATTACCCTACAACTTACTTCAGAACGTAGTTCCAAAAAGTCACTGCTACTTTTGTGAATTTGTTTATTTAGAGTAAACCTTTCCGACGGTTGAGTGGAATGCTGTATTTGAAATTCTGAAGATAGCAAGAATAAAATATACGAAGTGGAAAGTCATGTACAATTTGCACAGATATCAGACAGCGGACACAAGAGTCGAAGGAGATGAAACGGAAGCGGTAGTTGAGAGGAGAGTGAGACGAGTTTGTAGGCTATCCCCGATTTATTAAATCAGTACATTGAAGCTGTCAAGAAATTCAAGGAAATGGTAGAAAAAGATTTCAAGTTCGATCGGAAAAAATAAAAACTTTCATGGTTGCCAGTTAGAATGTAACGCAGTCAGAGACAGCAAAGGAATAAGAAATTCAGTTGAATGGAATTGACTGTTCAGAATATGTACCGTGCTCCAACAAAATAAGTGTAATAGAACGTAGTCTACTTAAATTAGGTAGTTCTGCCGAATTAGATAAGGAAACGAGTCACTAATAGTAGTAGACGACTTCTGCTATATAGGTAGCAAGATAACTGACAATTGCAGAGGTCCAGAGAAAATAAAATGCGATATAAACGGCAAAAAAAGCTGCTCTAAAAATAAAAAAGGGATATACATGGAACTGTTAGAAAAACTTTCCTGGGTCTATTTGCCCTATGTAGAAGTGAAACGTAGTCTGTGCTCGTTATCACCTAAACAGAGTACAGAATGATTTTAAATATCTTGTTACTAAGTACGAAAGATTAGATGGGTAGGTACGCTAACTAATGAGATGGCACTGAGTCGAATGAAGGAGATAGATTAATTTTATACAAGTTGACAATTTGAGGTATCAAGGAACAGTTAGGTCGGTAATGGTGGACATTGTTGAGGTAAACACGTGGAGGACGATCGAGGGTTCACTACACTAAGAAAGTTAAGGTTGATGTAGGGTGAATGGCTATGTAAAGATGAAAAAACTTGCGTGAGATGCAGTACCTCGGAAATTTGCAACAAACTAAAGGCCACAGCCACATATAGGCGGCAGGGATGGATATATATAATTAACAGATACTTTTGAATTGTTTCACCACTCATTTCACACTCTAAAAATTAGGCACTACCACTAAAAAATAATTTTATTGCTTAACAATGCACTACTGTACATAGGAGGTAAAAGTAAAGTATACTACTTGTACAAATATTGTCAACTATTTCTTCTGCTGCGTCCTCAGTTGCGTGTAATATTTTGTTGATAATTATTACTTTAAAACCGTCTAATAACAACTCAATTTAAAAATTTCTTATTGCCACACGCGATTCGACTTTATCATCTGCAAGGCATCTTCAGTGGCCTGGAATATATGCAAGTGACATTTAATTTTCACAACACTAGAAAATGAACATTTGTTTACTTGATGTTATATTTTGGATGTTGTTCTTGCATTGGTGCAAGGTATTTTTTGTTGTTATTTGTCACAAACATTTTCTTATCTGGTTCTAAGTAAAATTTAGAATGTTCACAGTTTTGTATGTTGTATAGGGGTCCTGTTTCCTTAGTATGCTTGCTATTCTGTGTGACAGTTTATGTATGTAAGTAATACTGTACCATGGGCTTTACTTCTTTGCGAAGCTGTCATCCTCTATGTGCCTTTTGTGAATTTGTGGGTTGGGGTCTTATATGTTCTCATGCAGTCTGCTTGTGTTGCAGGTGTTGTGTTTGCTTCATGCTTGTGCTTTAAGTTTTTTATTGAGCGTGTGTACTATATGTTTACCATACACATTATTCCTAGCTGTTTGTACGATTGTACTCATTTTTTTCATATTTTACCTTAATGGGTGGCGTCGTGTCTATTCTAGGTAGCATGTGTCTTAATGCAGCTAGATTCTTTATGACTGGATGTGCAATGTACTATTGTACGGATGACTGTTGGCTTTCTACACATTTTAAAAGACTGTCCACCATTTTGATTTTGTATTTTTATCTGAGAAAATGTATTTCGTTCTCTTTTTCTCTTTCAAGTATAAGCTTCATGTTCTGATGTGCTTTATTTATTTCTGAGTGCAGTGCATATATTTTTTTATTTGGTCCATCAAACAGACAAATAATGCCATTCGCATAATTATCTGTTTAATGTATGAATTTAAACCTTTCAACAGTTTCTATGTTTTCAGATATCTGGTTTTCTAAACGACGATAAAAAAGTTGGCTAAGGTTCCTGGGTTTGGGAATACCATATGTAGTACTCCTTCTTATGGATCCTTACATATACTTCCTGGAACTTGTACTCTTTGACTGTTGCGCGCAGTATTACGTTGGCAACTATACCTTAGAATTCTCTAACCTCAACCGAATAGAATCGTATTTCTTCCTTGACATATGCGTTTCCCTTTAATTATTTGCAATGCATCTGCAGTGGGCAATACATAATTTCTTGCGGCAGACAGCAGAAGAATAACAACTGTGGAGCCAGCAGCTATGAAATTTTTAAGAAGAAATATGTACTACGCTACGTCATAGATAACCAGAAAGAGCCAGAACTATTTGTGACCTCAATATACAATATGTAAAAAGTAAAGCAAAATAGTTTGAACACACACACACACATATGTATATACATATTTTTTTAAAGTAATAATTATCAACATCATACAACAAATATCTTCGACTAGAAATGTAATGTGTTATCAATGGAGAGCCATGACTTGCATTTGAAATGCACATTTATAGATATTTTATTTTGTAGTAGCTGAAAAGAGCTTCAGTATTTAGCATATGCTCAAGAAATCGTAGTTCAGTTTGTCTTCGTGCCCCGTATTATGATGACACTGAAATGCCTTGCAGCTTTAGTGGAAACAAACAGATACTTCATTACGGTACCAGTTGCTGCTGTTTGCAGCCTCGGATGTACTAAAGCAGCTGAATTGTTTTAGATTGTAACATATGTCAAATTAAATGAATGGATAAATACTTTCGATGCTGTCTTAAGAATTCGGTATAGCACTTCTTGGTCCCAGGTTAGTTCTCTGGTTGTACAATCCAATGAGATAAAACGTAAACCACTTTAGAAAAGAAGAAGATATGAAACAGTAATATTTGGACGGTGGTTAAGTTCTTATTTGAAATGTTATCTCTGCCAATTACTTTTATACTTCTATCATTCTGCCTCTTCGTAGCATTTATGTCGTTCTCGGACGTCTAGCTCATCAGTCGTCAGGTTTTAGCGGAAACAGTAGCACTTATGACGCTGTCCAAAACATCTCTGGATGAAAAGTCAGGAAAAGAGAAGTTTCATGGACCAGACCCATACAGCTCGGAAGATTCAAAGTCCACTAATAACAAAATTCTGTGCTGAGAGAGTGTTTTTAAGCTATACACCATTTTTATGTATGATTTTCATCATGGAAAACTCCTAAATTACAAATTATGGTATAAGGTGGTCATAGTGGTTGGTCGCAAAGTTCATTAGCAAGAATGTCTCTGGCAGTGCTTCGAAAGTAGCCCTTTGCAACATCAGCACATGTTTCCACCTGCTCTGAGACAAGAGACCTGACTTGCAGCTCCCTGTTTCGTAGCAACTCCCTCCGTAAACAGAGCTTCAGCATTACTGCATGTGGAAAGCTAAAGCAGATATTCTTGTTAGGGAAACGTCCTGAGATATATAACTTTCAATGCATCACGACAGCAGCAGCAGCAGAAACTCTTCCCTGCAAGTTCTGCACTCAGGCATCCCTTCCTCAAACTATTACGGCAGCTTCGACGTTGCGCTCCTTTCTGTGACAGCTACATAAATAACCAATAAACGGCGCCAAAGACTCGGAGTTCTTTCACTGTCGTCCGCCCCAGCTCTCCACGCTACGCACCAGATTCTCCAGGAGGCGGCGGCAACATGACGTGTCTGCAACTCCAGATTAATGAGACCAACTCCGCGACAATCCGTCTTCCGGATGTACCCAGTTTATCTGCGTCAGCCACATCTCACAGGAAATGCCTCCACTCCATTCTCCTAGGCCATATCTCGGTCACGGTTAGCTCGCTTCGTGGAAAGTAACTAATGGTAACTCTCCCACTTTTGAGAAAACCATCTCAGCTACCGTCTAACATTCATGATTTGTGTCTGTTTGGATACGCTGGCTGTTTCGTATTTCACCATTCGCTATCTTACGTTGTCGCTAAAAGGAAGAAAACGATGGTGACTGTAAAAATTTGGAATTGAGGACACTAATAATCCTCAACAATTTGACAGGTGTAGATACTTAGCAAGAAATTACAGGCGCGGTAAGAAAATTGAGTAAAGGGAATGGTGTTCCTGCTTCTGTGAATGTCCAGTGGTAAGAAGGAAACATATCGACATGATACAGATGTGGCGCGGATATAAGGTTTTTGATATTTTGTCACATATTACTTCATTTTCCCGGTGTGCAGCCTAGTTAGCTGATCTTTCCTTCTGATGTTTCGGCTGTGACGTTTACGACTCCCTTCATGTCGAATCCATGACTCTGTTTTGGCCGTCCAATCGTGCCTGTTTATAGGCTTAAATGCTAAAACCACGTAATACAAAGCTATAGTGTGGAGTGAAATGCGGATGAGTCACACATACCACAAGCGGCAGGACAGCAGCGCCATAAAATGATACTTATGCGTCATAGATATGTTGCTGTCACCTAGTCTAAACATATAACAGTTGTAACTGACCGTGCTTATTAAATAGGTGGTTACTAATTTAAATTGTTAGCAAGGAAACTGTAGAAAAAAATTTACTTCGGAGTGCAGCCGTGCAATAAAAGGTTCCAAAACACTGTCGAAAGGGAAGCACTTGTCTCTGCTGATGTTGTATTCTGTCAGTTTTATCTCCACAGCTTCCTTGACAACTGAGTCTCAATAGGATGATGCTATGTGCTACGTCTCAAGTTTCGTGTAACCTGTGGAATGGCCGGCGGAAATATAATGTTCAGCCACCAAAGATTCAAGAGTCACACGTTGTCACATGTTCACACGTCAGCTTCATCAGAGGAACAATTTTAAGTAGACAGTTATTAAAGTAACGAGTTTGTATGTATCTTGATCAAATAGGTAATCTGTAATTATGTAATGTAGTAAAAATCTCCGTTTTCGATGTTTTGTCGACAATGGAGAATCATGGAGATACGAAAGAGGTTTATAAGGAGTAGCTACTCTCTTTTATTTTTATAAGTTGATGAATAGGCAGTTGAGATCAAATTAAGTGTAATTATTATGTGTAGGATGCGCAGAAATTACAAAACAAAAGTGTGTGAAATCTTATGGGACTTAACTGCTAAGGTGATCAGTCCCTAAGCTTACACACTACTTAACCTAAATTATCCTAAGGACAAACACACACACCCGCGCCCGAGGGAGGACTCGAACCTTCTTCGGGATCAGCCGCACAGTCCAGAAATAAAATATGGATACAACGAGAAAGGCCACCAAATTGTAGAGAACGAACGCCGTCTAAAAGTGTCTGAGACACTTGTTCCAGATGGACGGTGACGGTACAGGTGACATAAGGATTATTAGTATTTGATCGATGCCTGCAAGATGGGTGTCACATTATTTGACTACTGACCAATAGCAAGTGCGAAAACCTATTTTACATCAATATTTTGGGCGGTATTAATAAAAGCCCAACAATTTTTGTGCGCTGTGTTGTTCGTCTTGAGATATGCACACTGTGAGTCCAGAAAGTGTCGGGACAATATTAATAAAAATTAAACGTTAGGATGGTGGTCTTCTACACAGTCAACTCCTGCGTGAGTAAAGTGCACAAAATTTTAAGAGAACCAAATGAAACTGTCATAAAATACTTTCTTCGGGATGTTGACGAAGTCACACATCACATTGACTTGAATGCCGGTTATTTTCCCACTGTTTCGACCTTTATGCCAGTTTCAGCACTTTGTTGTTTTTTGGGACGTTCATAATGATAATACTAAACTTTATCAGAAAAGAGGTGTTCCTTATTTCTCTTTATGAGTCAAGATGTGCAGAACGAACTTTGCGCACTCTTTCCTCTTCTGGAGAAAGTGTTTAACGCTTGATTGCAGACATTGTCCCATTACAGTTTGTGACACAACGACGTTGACAGCGCTTTATCGTTTACATTTCAGAACTTCCGGCATCTTACGTAGTGCACCTTCAACTGTTAAAGCTAAGCCTTAAGCTACCTTTTTACTAAGAGGTTTGTAACGATTGGTTTGCGAAATACAGAAGAAAATGTAACTTCATGTTTTATGGTTTAAGAGATTTAGAAATTTATGTACAGGAAAGTTTACTTTCTGCCATTGTTAATTTACCATAGCGTTGTAAATAACAGTAGATATTTGAACTTAATTGTTTGTAGCGTGCGTGTGGAAAAATAGATGCAACTGATGAAATCAAACTTATTGTGTGATAACAGCACACAATAAGTTCATGTACTACATGAATCTCACATTAAGGACGGTAGTATCTCAGTAGGGAATAGCCTTCTGAACTCAGTATCGAGTTCCGTGGAATCACTGTTTGATACGAGGTTTTTAATCTGGACCGTTTCTTATCATTCCCGGTGTTTCATTTTCCACGCAGCACAGTGGTAAAGGAACGAGCTATTTAATAACAGGACTTTATTAAATCGGATTTCGCTTCCGGCAAAGGCTTAAGAACGAAACTTCATTGTCATATTTAGTTTCAAGAAGGATTCTACGGATATTGCTTTATAATGTCGAAAATTACTTCCGAGTTACTCCGTGAGACATAGTAACTTGCGAATGAAAGCAGTGCTGTCAAAAGCACCGAATGAGGGCTTAAGCAGAAGATCGGACGGATAACAGGTGTGTACGTTTGTCATTCACAATCAGACAAAGTGTACTGCACGAGATATGTAAGGTAGTATACGATAAAGTATTACCTGCTATCAGAACATCAGAGGGTGCTTAACTTTGTAATTACAATGCCAAATCGAAACATTATGATCATGCGCTGAGCAGCGTGTTAATCCATATTTGGAACGCAATAGACCAGTGCTTGTGTGTGACACGGATTCGACGAGTCCTAGGGAGGTTTCCGAAGGTATGTGGTGCCAGATATTTATGCACAGGTCACGGTTCCGGACTTGTAACGTTGACGGTGAGCCTGCTAGAAGATGCCGTCGCAGAAGGCAGTAGGCATGAAAAGCTCTAGGTGATCCACAACGTAGTCCACCACTATCACGGTGCCTTCGATTACTACCATAGCATAATATTGATCGCCCCCTCCCCAATCCAACTCACACACACACACACACACATACACACACACACACACACACACACACACACACACACACACAGACGCACACACACATATTTGAGCGCCTAGCGCGGTGCACGTATCGCACAGTCTTTCGCTTGTATGATGGAGTGTCCGGATACAACCATTATCTTGGTTAACAAGAAATGTGATTCATCCTAGCAGCCGACATGTTTCCATTGATACACGGTCCAGTCTCTATAGGCCTGTGTCCACGTGAATGGTAATTTACAATTTCCTTGGTTCAACGAGAGAAATGGTAGTGGTCGGCTGTTGCGGAGCTACGTGCTCTGAACGGCTTGTTCGAAAACGCTGCTCCCCGCACCAGTGTTGTACCCTGCTGGGAGATGTGTCATACATCGTAGCTTATCAGGCTAGCTTAACTTGGAAGCTTATCGTGCTCTACACAGCGAGGAATCCTCCGTACACCACGTTCTGTGATGGAAATGGAAATGAGCGTGTGGCGTCCTTGGCCGGAAGGCCCCTTACGGGGCAGGTCCGGCCGCCTTGGTGCAGGTCTTATTACATTCGACGCCACATTGGGCGACCTGAGCGCCGGATGGGGATGAAATGATGATGCAGACAACACAACACCCAGTCCCTGAGCGGAGAAAATCCACGACCCAGCCGGGAATCGAACCCGGGCCCTTTAGGACGGCAGTCCGTCACGCTGACCATTCAGCACGTTCTTTGATGAGACGTGTGCGTCCGACACCTTGTCGATTACTCGCGGTTTCACGGAACTTAATCACTTTCCACACATACTAATCTCAATGTTTAAAAAAGCATGTTCCAATAACATGGTTCAAATGGCTCTAAGCACTATGGGACTTAATATCCGAGCCGGCCGGTGTGGCCGTGCGGTTCTAGGTGCTTCAGTCT
Source organism: Schistocerca serialis cubense (assembly GCF_023864345.2). NCBI lineage: Eukaryota > Metazoa > Arthropoda > Insecta > Orthoptera > Acrididae > Schistocerca > Schistocerca serialis. The sequence continues at coordinate 334,539,772 of NC_064638.1, read as the reverse complement.
GGAACCGCGTGACCGCTACGGTTGCAGGTTCAAATCCTGCCTCGGGCATGGATGTCTGTGATGTCCTTAGGTTAGTTAGGTTTCAGTAGTTCTAAGTCTTAGGGGACTGATGACCACAGATGTTAAGTGCCATAGTGCTCAGAGCCATTTGAACCATTTTTGAACTTAACATCCGAGGTCATCAGTCCCTTAGACTTAGAACTACTTAAACCTAAGGACATCACACACATTCATGTCCGAGGCAGGATTCGAACCTGCGACCGTAGCAGCAGCGCGGTTCCGGACTGAAGGGCCTAGAACCACTCGGTCATAGCGGCCGGCGCTTGTTCCCTCTCACCGGGCCATAACTGATATGTCCGCCGCAGGTGGTCCGCAAATAAACCGCCCAAGTGTATCAAACGAATAAAAGTTTATTTGAAGACAGAGAAACATAATTCAACTTATTAAAGACCAATCTTGAGGCTAATGAACAAAAATAAGTTCGTTTGGTTAAGTCCAAATAGTCCTTCAACCCTTGGAAGGAGAAAACTAAGTCTTAAGATTCTAAGCCACCTTAGTTCAAGAAATTCCAAAATTAACTAGAACACAAAAACAGTGCAGCTTTCTAGTAATAAGAAAAAGAAAGTACTGTATGAAGTCTTGGCACACTAAAGATACAAAACAACTCTGGTCATAGGTCTTAACACGCTCCAGGCGAAACCGCGTCTCAGTAAAGTTCTTGCCTCACTTGTTATAATAACTAAGTCTGTTCAGTGTTCACAACACATTTAGAATAAGGATAAAGTGCGATATAAACCAACGTCAAACAAAAGTGCATTGGGGAACAGTCAGAGTCTAAGTTCCAAATAAGTATTTTTGAGTTCCACGAAACTGAACTAAAGACAATCACCAAAAATAAAAAATAAAAAAAATGCTAATTCAATACTCAGTCTTCCCGTCGGAACAGCGTCTTTAGACAGGCCACACTGCAGGACCAAGAGCGATGAGGCTGGCTTGGGTGGTGACAGTATCGTGCCGACAAGGCCTGAGTGGGCTCCTGATTGTGGAAGAGAAATAAGCATGCGGTGCCTTGCCCAGAAGCCCACTCGCCGGGAACTTAGCGCTCAGTGCCAGTGTGCCGACGATATTCGCCCTCGGCGCCAGGGTGCATTCGGCCTAGCTTCCTATTACGAGGCTCGCATAAGAAAGAGGTTGGTTGTGTCAGCGACCATTGCTGGCGCTTTGGTCACCGTCTGATGATCGAGCAACCTTCGAGTACCTTATATAAGGAAGTGTGCTGCCCGCGTAACTTGGATGTGGTTTAGGTTGCTGGCTAGGTAGGCGCAAGGCCAGCTCACAGCAATCACAATCCGTCCTTCGTTGAAGTCGCTTATGTCAGTGAATTTCTCATTTGCAACACTTATCGTTCGTTTCAGCTCGGATTATGCAGAGCTATTGCGTGATAATGTTACAAACGTTAGCGGTTGATGGAGAACAGTAAATGTATCAATCTGCGGCAAATCCCCTATTTCAGAAATGATAGAGTCGAAAATTATAAGCGAAATTCGATATGATACTCTTAATAGTGGAATACGTGTACCGGTACTCTTGTTGCTAAGACTGTAGGCTCGCCAACTTTGGGAGGCGGTTGTATAGACCAAAACAAGAATAAAATGTCCAGTAATCATGGAGCTCTAAAGGCATATTACGACTGTTTGTTTACCTTCCTTACAGTAAAGCACATCTCTTCTACTGAACAGGTGCCCATAGTTCTTATGCTATTCATTTTAAGGCCTATATGTACTGCAAATTTTTTCTTCTTTTGGCTGAAACTACATCGTCCAAAAATATTGATACCAAGTGACTTGCAGTAAAAGAGCTGTATTTGACGGTATAGAAGATAAACAAGCGCTCATAGTTCTTAAGATCTGCATTTTACAGCCAATATTTACTGAACTTATATTCCTGTTTTGGTCCTTACCATCACCTCTGAAAGTTGCCTACCTTAAAATCACCGCAATTACAATTCCAGTACATTTATTCCATTGTCAGAGGTATTACAACGAATTTCGCTCATAACTCTTGACTCTGTCGTTTTCGAAGCTGGGTCCCTTATCTCAGATTCATACGTTTACCCTTCCCCTTCATTCCTGGAAGCTTATGACATCATCACGGAATCACCCTGTATACTTTCCTCACCGTGTAACGAGCCCTCAGAGCTACCAGGTAGCATTCAGTCCCGCGAGTGACAGTGGTCATGTTTTAGTTCAACAGAGTACGTATTCCTATTACAAATAATCGTACAGTGCAGACAGTTTGTCTACATTCCGTCGTAAGGGCTTCTTAACATCCTGCTTTTCTATACATGAGCTTGTTCAAGTAAGAACATTTTGCATATTGCATTACAGTTCCATATAAAAATTCAGACGTGGGCAAAAAACATTAATAAGAACTCAGAAAGAGTGTGTGTGTGTGTGTGTGTGTGTGTGTGTGTGTGTGTGTGTGTGTGTGTGTGTGAGCAAAATCACCACTTTGGATCTTCAGATCATTTGCAGGCATGTTAAATGTATCTGAAGATAAATCAAGTATTTTATATCAGTAGGTCTTGGTAGTTGAAGATTAACGTATGTCGAGTAGGTAATAGCTGTGGGGCATGACGTACTTAATATATAAATAAAGGTGCGGACTAGTGACGTTAACCGCTAACATTTCATAAAACAGATTGTTTACTATTTTTCTTCTTACTCGTTTTCTCACAGGATTGACAGGTGTTCTTGAAATAGAGTACGAATGTGCTGGAAGCAAGTAACATTTTGCGAGGTGTAATTGTGTCCATCACACAACGTCTGCCCTTCCAACATTATAGCTGTCGTTACAGCAAGTCCTTAGACAGCACTATGCTATAACACAACGTATAGCGACTGGACGCTGTGAGAGTTCTCCCTGCTGTTATTCGCCAACAGCGGAAGTACCGTATTGCATGTGGTTTGGTAGTGAGCAGCGAGCGCGGTAATACCTCTCATCGGCACGCTCCGAAAAATTGCTGGTGGTGGGTATCCGCCGGCGTGTCACGGTCCGGCGCACTCGATTTCGCGCTGACTGCGATATGCAAATGAGCTGATAAACATTTAGTTCCGCGGCGGCGCGGCATGGGCCAGATATGCATCACCCGGCGCTGCCCGTGTCGGCCGCCGTCATGCCACGGCGCTGCGATCGCGGAAGGGGTTACGCCTCAGGTTGCTGCCAGTGGGCGACACGGGTTTTGTTCTGCGCAGGGATATAGATACCCCGATGGGAAACAGACATGAGTGGAAAGTTGAAGCTGTAAGTAACAAAACAGAATAATTGTTCGAAGTGAGAAGGAAATCAAACGATCACCTGATAAGCCACGGCCTCTCGTGCAATTTACCCAGCGGGATTCGAGCTGGATAAAACCGTGGTAGGAAGGGAACTGCAGAGTTTAAGCGAGGGCTGCCACACAGTGCTGGAATTCACGCTGCGGCTGCGCAGGTTCGGCTCTTCGGTGAATTCCAGCTACCTGAGATTTCTCACGTAGTGTTCAGTCCGTCACTCACTCCCGACCGGAACGTGGGCGGTTAATTTTGGAGGTATAAAAATATCAATATATTTACGATACGACCTCCCGAGACCATGGAACCATTAATAGTAAGACTGTGTCGTCGCCTACAGTTGTCATAGTACTTGGTGGGGGTTCCTGGGTGAAAATGGATTTGCAAAAATAAATTAAAAAGTGTTTTACATTTTACTTGACATGTATTTAGAAGTTTTGGTTAAAAACAGTCTTGGTTGCAATTTTAGTTTTTTATTTTTCAACGACGCGTTTCGCATTATTTAGGCTTCTTCAGGTTATCTTCCCAGGTGGACGCGAGTGACGCCAAGATCTGCATAACGCGTTCCAGCTCACAGGAGCGAGTAACAGAATAAAATGGGGGCTCAGGTTTCCTGTTACTCGCTCCTGTGAACGGGAACGCGTTATGCAGATCTTGGCGTCACTCGCGTCCACCTAAAATGATAACCTGAAGATGCCTAAATAATACGAAAAGGGTCATTGAAAAATAAAAAACTAAAATTGCAACCAAGACTGTTTTTAACCAATACTGTTCAGCACTGGTTTGCTGTATGCCACATATGTATTGAGAGAATTTCTATTTAGAAGTTTGGTCTTCGCCATGTACAGGTTAGGACGATCATTTAAGACTCACTCATTACAGGAGTTTTACCAAGGCACTCTTCCATGACTCGAACATAAATAGTCTCCGAAGTGGTCTCTGACCAACTTTCAGCTTGTGTTACATCTCGTTTCGCATGCAGATATACCTGTCACGGAAATGACAGAGTGTCATCTAGTTATGGCTGTCGACAATGTAAATATGACTGTGAAGTGTGCAACATAGTGCAGCTGTAATGTCGGCAAATTCAACACTCACATTTATCATCGGTGCGAAATCTGCTATTTACTTGTTAAAATGCAAATTTCACTTTGAGAAAATGAGCTCTTGATAATCTGTAGCTGAGGAACTGTCTTCAAGATTTTTCTTGAAAATTTCTTAACAGGTTTTCACATAGTGCAAATGCCTCATCAGTAACCAATAGAAATGGAAGGCGTGTTCGGGTACGACAGTTCGCAAGAGGTTCCGATTGAGGCAAATTTAGTGGCTATAGGCAATGTTTTTTCTCTGGATCTGTTGATGTGAACACATTAAATCTTTTTTCTGACCATAGCTTTTCATATCAAAGAATATGAAACAATAATTCCCTTCTTCGATAACTACTAGAATAGTCCAAAAGAACAATCGCTGTATTTGCTTTAGAGATGGGAGATGTCAGTTTCAACTACATATAACAGATTTTCGAATGAAATAACTGACATTCGAAAATAATCAAAAACTATATCGCGATATTCCACAATTTGTAATGTAGGAAGTCAAACATTGCCTTGTCATTTAGTGTAGGGTGGGCTCATCATTTCCTTTCATGTATGTGGCGCAGACAACGACGCACGACTAATAAACATAGTATTAAAACTGAATTCCCTTCCTAAAAACTGTCCATAGCTATTCTCGAAAAGTTGCTTCTCAGGGGCGTGTACCTAGCCACCAGACTGCCAACGGCCTACAGTTTATTTGCTGCTCTGTGTGGCCACCACACTTGATGAAATTAAGGTCCCATTTTTTCCAGCACTAATCCTTGTGGAAATGTCGCTGACGTGGCAGTAGCCACAGTGCTGAAATGAGTCGAAAACTTATGTACAATTTCCTCGTTCAAACCAATATTTATGGTGCTATCGCTAGTTTTCTGTGGCCCCCAAACTAAAAATGCGAGGAACGGCAGAAATGAAGGGAAGATACTGAATATGGTGTTAGTAGCTACTCCAGCAGTCCACAAAATATGAGTAACGCACCGATAAATGGAGGTGTGTAATAGTTCTGGAGAACTACTGGCCCATTGCCGACACTGTTCGTACGTAAATGGTTATGGTTGCAATGTCAAAGACATCCCACAAATGCTCAGTTGTGTTAAGATCGAGTAATTAGGGACGGGGTTTGGGGAAGAGGGGTGAGGGCTGGGGAGAAGCATGGCGGTGTTGTTCAAGAAGACAAGGTGTACATCGAGCCACCTGCGTGCAACCACGTCCCCTTGTCTTATTGAAATGCGGCATATCCATCAGGCTACTCTATACGACAGAAAAGGGTGCAGATCATCTGCAAGAATTTCCACAAAATGTGCACCTGTCAGTGGTCCCTGAAGATGCATGCAGGACATATTTATGACCACATGAGTACTGTATAGTCAGTTACTGATGCACTTCCTGCCTCGACTCAGCCATGTTGACATGTATGGTCGATAATATCAAAGAGCGTTCGCCACAAACTCAAACAGCTACTCGCAGTTGAGGCCCGGGCTGATCAGATCACGCTACAGGGTCCATGGACGATATTTGCGAGCTCATGCCAGACACTGGCTCTCTGTGAGGGGGAGTCAGCAAGGGAAAGGAGTCGTTCGTCGATTGCTCAATCCAATGCGGTACAGTTCTAATCGAAATCTGAAGATATGTGGCTCACAGCAGACCGTCGATTTCCTTACATGACTCTGCGGAGGTGACATGACGTCCGCTGGTCAAACTTTTGTGTCCGTCCCGTGCGACGGATTGCGCCTAGGGGACTGTTGTCCATGTAATGCAGAACATTCTCCAAAGCACCTCGCAATCAGGAAGTGTTGTGTAATCCCCGTTATGCAACGACAGAGGCGTCTTACATACATTATCATCCCGTGTAAAAGGTCGCCAAGTGCTGCCACGGCCACGCGTTCCGTAAACATCTGCCTGTGACAGCTTTCTCAGATATTGTGTCTACGCTTGTCCCACGATCCTCATCTAGGTGCAGGATTCTGGCTCCCTACACGTCTCATCTTCAAATGGTACAACCCTTCGCGTAATATTTGGCCATTCATTTTAATTCGTAAGAAAAATGAACACATTATAAAGATTTTATGAACGGGCCAGGTTTGATTTCATAGGAAACAGTTGTGCCCTGCGATTGTACTCATTTCAAGAAGTAAAGGGTACAACAATTAGTCGTTAATTATGTTTATTGCACATCTAGATTCCGGCCACTGTGTGGCCATCTTCAGTGCAGTAAATGTAAATCAAAACACTAAAAACACTTATACAGGCACTTAATCCCAACTGAGCTATTCATGTCGTAGGGTCAGTTAGTCTTAAAATTTACAGCGCTGAAAATGATCACACAGTTATCCAAATCTAGACATGTAATAAACATCATTTGCGCCTCATTGCTGTATCCCTTACTACTTTTATTGAGGTGCTTTACGTAATCGAAACACGTTCACCTCAGAATACACGAAAAGTTGCAGCAATGAAACGTAAAAACTGGTAGCATCATGTAACTGCCAAAGTAAGCTGGCCCCAACGGTGGAGTGGCACACTGTCGCTAGAAACAAGTAAGTCAGTTTATTACACAGTACACCTTGGCATATATGAAGTTCCTAGTGCATATCAAGATTAGGCGGCGCTTTTATCATTCCTTAATACTGCTTTACTTATTCTCTACCTATAGAGGTAAAAGGCAGTCTATACTATTTGACGTACCTGTCGGCACTCCCCTCTGAAACTGCAGCGATACTTTTTTTCATGTCACCTGCCGTGCGGTGTCTGTCTCGTGGTTCCATGACCAGTTCCGACATTCAAACTACGCACCATAATGACTCTAACTGAATACGTGACAGTGCTTGGTGCAGAGCAGATTTATGTATTGCACTTTTATGTATCTTTGTGTCTAATATTGGAGGCAGTTCAGCATCGAAGAACAATCACAACAAACACGGAATTGATAGTATATTGTAAAGTGTCTAAAGTCTATCAGTTCAATTAACGCTTTTGCTACTTACGGAGGCCCCAGTTCGACTACGTCGCATCCTACGTCCTGTACCTCTGGAAGCCTCCAGTCAGAAACCTGTCAAGGCCACCGTTTACTATCTGTAGGAAACTTCATGTCGTTGTAACTATGAACTGAACTTTGTCCCCCTATGTACACTCTCATAAGTGACCCTTTTTAGGATACTATGCGCACTTGGTATTACTAAGTTATACTTATCATGAAATTCAATGTCACGATCTGTCTTCATATGATTACTGACCTACCTTTCCTGAATTTTTTGGCTTCCACATTGTGATTGTTATTGAATATGATCGTATTTAGCTGTTCAGGGGCTATGTCTGCTGCGTACGTTATGATTAGCACTTGCTTGTCAGGACATACATTGCCACTCTGGCTGTTGGCTACCCTAGCCAGTACTACCTGCCACTACCCTGGCAAGGTTGTTCATCCTGTAAGCGACTGTGTGGAAAAAGAGTTGACCACGTGTTATAACCTTTAATAAAACGATCGGAAATGAGCGTTTCGTTTCTGAGGGAAATGTCACGTAATGAAGGAGGTAGCTGGATTGTCGTTATATTTGTAGCGCTGTAAACTCGGAGAAAACGTCAGTGGTCACTGTCAAGGTACTATGTAAAAAATTTGGTCTGTAATATAGATTGAAAGCAATCGTAAATCATGATATTACAATTGTTTCTTATTATGTCAACTGGTAGGCATCGAGAAGACAGGAGGGCCGAAGACACTTACAATTACAGTTTAGAAGGTCCTGTGTTTTATGAAATTTGTTATATAACTGAGGTACAACACTAGGTGCTTATAATTAAAGTGCTGCAGCTCACAGAGCTCCAGAGTGGCCTATAATTATTGCATGACAGCGAAACTCAGTAGATTGTCTAATGCGTTAATACAGAACCGATTTAGGCTGAAAAAATAGTTCCAGTTTTCGCCACCAGGTGCAAATCTGGCGCTGTGAATGCAAGAAAGAGGCATAGAAATGTTTCCATACGTAATGGATTAGGAAGTGGCCGCGGGCAGTAAAGGTTAAACAAGTGAGAAAGGCGTAATATATATTTTGTTATTAATCACCACTTACACCACAGCGGAGGTGTTGACGTTATACTGAACAACGTCAGATTTTCACCTGGTGACCAAATTTGCAACTCCCATTTTTCCAATGTTAATCAGTTCTGCATTAACGCATTAGCATATATACCAAGTTTCACTGACATACGATAATTGCAGCCCACATTGGACCTCCGTAAGTAACTGCACTATAATCAAAGCAACCCGGTACCTGAGTTATATGTAGAAACATTATAATGCCGTGTCGAGTTCATGAACTACACTGTACTGGTAATTGTTACATCCAGTAATTTATAGTTACGTAAAGTAGCACTGCTTCAAACTCGGTCACTCAGTCGTGTATCGAAGTCACGGGCTATGAGTGACGTCAGAATGAGACAAAAGAGCGAGTGAGTGAGGCGGCCTGGACGGTTATTTCGGGGCAGTCGATATCGCTGGCTAGAACGCTTGTTGCTGCGTGCTGGGCTACCTCACGCTGCCGCTGCCTGGCGGAAGCCCTAGCGCGGCGGCGTGGGTGGAAGCCTCGCGCCGAGAAGCCGGCCACCCACAACCTCACAAGGGGATTACCACACAGCCGACGCCTCACGCAGCGCCCCTGCCACGGGCACGCGGCACGTCAGATACTGACAGCCCCCTGCACTCACTCTGTTCTGCCAGGAATAGCTACAGTGCAGACACTTGTCAGAAAATAGGAATAAGTGGACTGTTACTATTTTGATTCTTAATTCCGATAAAAAAAAACAGCTTTACAGTTGGAATTAAAATACCAGGAAAAATACGTGTCAGCCGTCTACAACAATGATTATCCAGGTTGGTTGGGTGATGGTTGATTTGGGGGAGGGGACCGAACAGCACGTCATCGGTCCCATCGGATTAAGGAAAGGTGGGGAAGGAAGTCGGCCGCGCCCTTTCAATGGAACCATCCCGTAAAATGCCTGAAGCGTTTTAGGGAAATCACGGAAAACATAAATCAGGATTGCCCTACGCAGGTTTGAACTGTATTCCTCTCGAATGCGACTCCACTGTGCTAACCACCTTGCTTGGTGATTATCTAGGAATAATTCTCATGTGCCCCTCCAGCTGCAAAGAGACGATGCTTAATCCTTGACAGACAGGAAGTCCTTAGGGTAGGTGTTGTTGTTGTTATTGTTGTTGTGGTGTTCAGTCCGGAGACAGCTGGATGCAGCTCTCTACTCTATTCTATCCTGAAGGAGCCTCTTCGTCTTTTCTTTATTACTTTACCCTACATCGATTTCAACCTGCTTACTGTAGTCAAGCTTTCTACAGTCCTCCCCTCGACTGTCGATTCCTCGATGCCTCAAGATTTCTGATACTAACCGATCCTTCCTTTTAATCAACTTGTGTCATACATTTCTTTTTTACCCATTTCGATTCAGTATCTTCTCATTAGTTCTCCGATCTACACATTCGATCGTCTACATTCTTCTGCACCACATTTCATAAAATTCTGCTCCTTTCTGTTCTGAAGAGTTAATCATCTACGTTCCTCCTGTATAAAACGCCACGCTGCAGGCAAATACTTAGATAAATGTCTCCCAAACACTTAAATTTTTATTCCGTGTTAACAAACTTCTCTCTGATAAAAATTCTTTGCTTGCTATTGCTAAGCTGCGCTTTACGTCCTCTCTAACACGGTCATCATTAGTTAACCTTCGGCCCAATTAAGAAACCTCATATAGTCCTTTTAGAGTCACATTTACTAATCTTCTTCCCTCAGCATTGATTGATTTAATTCATCAACATTACTCTTGTTTTACGTTTGTTGGTGTTCGTTTTACGACCTTTTTGATGCACTGTCAATTCCATTCAGCTGTTGTTCCAGGTAATATGTCGTCTCCGACATTATTACAATGTCAAATCGAGCGTTAATGCTATGAATTTCTGATAGATCTTTAATGTATTCACCTTGTAAAACGATAGCACATTCGCAAGTAGATTAGCATAGCTTCAGTAGATCCATACGTTTATGGCTGAATAACATAAAGCCTGTTGCTGAATTTTGATCTGAATTATTTCATATTCCAGAACTCTTGTCTGAGAAATACCGTGGTCAACTAATATTGAGATTCGTACGCAAAAGTGAATTATTCTTTCGCACTTTCTTGGATATTTTGTTTCATATTGTGAAGATTAAAACCTTCCTGACCTTACTGTTGGCGGAAGGAGTTTCTCTTTCTAAGAAAGATAGTTCATGAAGCTGAATTTCATTCTTGTATTTATGGCCAAATTCAGTGCAAGAGCTGCAGCTCCATGGGGATCTAACGCTAGCAATAACAAAAATACAAAAAAGTGAAGAGTTCTGTCTACGCTGACCTTCAACTCTAACCGTGAACACACACGATTAATGAAATAGAATGCTAGATATGTGCTGGAGAATGTAGTTGATAAGGTGTCGTAGAAAGATGCATTCTCGCGACTTGCTGTAGAAACAGATACAGCTTTTAGAGTACTGTCCAAATAATAGCAGTGGTAACCTGTAACGTATCTACTTTTAACACTTCCATTCACCGATGTCTTGTAGCGTTGCATATTACGATAATTCAACCTAGCTCTCGGAAATAGTATTGCTTCCTGTCTGATATGTACTTATTATTGAGCATCTTTCTCCTTCTTTTCCTCCATCGAAAATCCAATAGCCACAATTTTGTTTTTTCGTATGGGATTAAATTAGATCCGTTAGTTCGATGTTGATTAGGTCATGCTGTCTAAAATTATTTGAAGAGAATGTTGTCACTGACGTTCATGTTATGAGAAATTCTTGATCTGAGTTTAAATTAAATTTTCCTATGGTTCGTTAATGTTATGGAAAACTGATAAATCCCAGCGTAGCAAGTTTGCGTCTTGCAGCTGGATAATGTGCCATTTGTATGCACGAAATCGTATTTTCGGCGTACCTATTCTTCATCCATTCCAGAAAGCGTACTTGTCAGCTTGTGTTATAAACTGATTACAGGAGCTACCAGTGGAATACATTCCGAACAGTAATGTTCGCTAAATAATTCCCAGAGCTACGCTGAATTCCCTACACATAGAGCAACTTCGTTATTTCAGTAGTTGAGATTCGAGAACCATATTATCGGTGAGGAAGGGAAAGTAGCATTTAATATGTACTCTAAAGAACTTGAAAGGTAAAGTCTCATGAAGAGTGATTTTCTCTTCTTTCCCATCACTGTATTAACAACTAACAAATCATTTTCACATCTTGTCTACCGATGGGCTCTGCCATTCCTGACTGCAGTAAGCAGTTTCGTAATTCGAATTTCTTCAAAATCTGCAGTATTGACAGAGTGTCCGAGGACATTCCTGATACTGGAGTGTGCACCAATATTTAGGCTTACAGTTCGAGACCTCCCGTCGTGAAGGTACTCAGTGGATCATGTGTTGTCAGATCCTATGTGGGGAATAATCATTTTTAAGCGATTATAGGTGTAAAAGTAACCTAATTTATGATCCATACGATAGGATTCATAGATCGTTGGAAGTTCTCCGTATATGTGCAACTGCTAACACCGTTCCTTAACAAAAACTTAAATTCCTACATCGTCTCCCTACTTTCGACGACAACATCCTTTTGCTTCCCTTACTGTCAGTGCTTCTGAATGAGAGGAACATAGAAGTTATAAAGCTGTTTCTTGTTCAGAAGTGTGTGCTTGACAATATCGTTTTTCACGGAGCGATGTGGTGCGGTAGTTAATACACTGAGCCCATATTCTCTTGGCGTAGGATTCAGATCTCGATCAGGGCAGCCAAACATTGGCTTTCCTCCCACTCCATTAATCAAATGAGATGAATGATTTTATAAATAGGCTAAGTCAGATTTTTCCCTAAGTCAGCTATTTCCCCGTCCATAATGACTGGGATGTTGAGGAGATTTTCGGAAAACTGCGAAAACCAAAAGCGTAGAAGCCTTGTGTCGAAATAGTCTCACAAATTACGTCGTGCTGATGGTCTGCAATGGTCGCGGAATGTACCATTTCTGTCAAGATTTAGTCCGGAACCGTGCTGCTGCTACGGTCGCAGGTTCGAATCCTGCCTCGGGCATGGATGTGTGTGATGTCGTTAGGTTAGTTAGATTTGAGTAGTTCTAAGTCCAGGGGACTGATGACCTCAGATGTTAAGTCCCATAGTACTTAGAGCCATTTGTCAAGATTTATGTCAAGTTGAACGATGGAGAGATGCCAATAGGGCTAGTGATATATTACGAAAGTGAACGGCTTGGTCTATTACTCAGCAGTTTGTCAACACACAGCACCAGGCTCCAAGCGGCACCAAGGGTCTCCCTTAAGGTCGTGCTGTCTGACTCAGAGGACGTCTTCAACACATATTGCTACTAGGTAGATGTATCGGATAAGACTTTTATCTAATCGGGCATAATTCTACGTTTGTTTGTGAGGCTGCTCTCGGCAGTCCTTATCATTTTAAATATATGCTGGTGGAAACTGTCTAGGTAACACATTTAAGTGCTATAATTGCAAGATCACAGGTTAATACTACTGCGAGGTAAGCCATTGCAAATGTATAATGCTGGTACACTGAAACCGGCCTAGCCGCCAGACTACTGAATGCAGGCATGCAAACGCGAATACATTGTAATATACAGGTGTAGGACGTCAGTTTGTGGGATGGAGTCCCATGCCTGTTGAACTAGGCCGGACACTACAGGGACGCTAGTTTTGTAGCCCGATGGTATCTCATATGTGCTCGATTAGAGACAGATCTGGTGATCGAGCAGGTCAAGGCAACATAACGACACTCTGCAGAGCTTGTTGACTTACAAAAGCGGAATGTGGGTGACCGTTATCTAGTTGGATAGTTGGAAAACACCACCTAGAATGCCGTTCACGAATGGCAGGACAACAGGTGGAATCACCAGACTAATGTACAAACTGTCAGAGAGGATTCGTGGGAAAACCACGAGGGGGCTTCTGCTGTCATACGAAGTCGCACGCGAGACGATAATTCCAGGCTTCGGTTCACTGCGTCTAGCACGCAGGCAGGTAACCAACATACGACCATCACTGGCACCGAGACAGAACCAGCTTTCATCAGGAAACACAACAGATCAGCACCCCACCCTACAATGAGCTTTCATCTGACATTACTGGCGGTGGTTTGGGGTCGGTGGAAAGCATGCTACAGAGTGTCTGGATCGAAGCTATCCTTGAACTAACCAATTTGTAACGGTTCATTGTGTCACTGTGGTGCCATCTGCTCCTCAGATTGCTGTTGTAGATGCAGTACGTTGAGCCAGAACCATGCGCCGAACACGATGGTGTTCTTTCGCGGTAGTGTCACGTGACCGTTCGCAGGTCGGCCTTCGTGCGATCGTACAATCGCGACTACCGCTGCCAGTAGCCATGTACAGTGGCTACATCCTTGCTAAGTCTTTCTGCAGTATCACAAAAGAAACACCCAGCTTCTCGTAGTCATTTTACTTGATATCGTTCACACTCAGTGAGGTGTTGATGATGGCGTCTCTACCGCCTTAAAGACATTCTTCACTAACATCAACTCACCATGTCCAACCTCAATGGTAACTTACGCTCACGGCCGGCCGGGGTGGCCGAGCGGTTCTAGGTGATACAGTCTGCAACCGTGCGACCGCTACGGTGGCAGGTTCGAATCCTGCCTCGGGCATGGATGTGTGTGATGTCCTTAGGTTAGTTAGGTTTAAGTAGTTCTAAGTTCTAGGGGACTGATGACCACAGATGTTAAGTCCCATAGTGCTCAGAGCCATTTGAACCATTTTTTTGGAAAAAGTGTTGCTACCATCGGAGATGCATAGAGGGTGAGCAGCCGGCCGACATAGATTATTACAACATGCACCACTCTTTTGTACTTGCTTATTCTGGCAAACAAGAACATTTTGAAGTTTCCTCCACACTTGTACATTTTATGGATCTGAGCAACATTGGCTATTAGTGATATACAAAATGACAAAACAATTTTGAGTAACTCAGAATGTGATACTATGGACGAAATATTTATTCCACATTTGTCACTCTTCCTCTATGGACCGAAATGCAAAACGCTACACCATGAATCAACAGTCCGATACTTACAAAACTTTACGGAAATTTTAAAACGAATAAACTGTAGTTCCATTCGAGACTGATTTCCGTCGTCAACATCAGTGTCATGTATGCATAAATACACCATTATGCTCGTTGTGGCATTGACGCGAACAAACTCCTAATGTCATTTTGTGGAATCTCTTGATCTGCTTGAAGACGTGCTGTGCCAGTTCTTGAAGACTGGTAGATGAAATCTGGTATGAACGTATATGTCTTCACAACGTATCCTGGATATGCTTCAGAGGTGACAAATTAGGAAACCGGGCAGTCCATGTAAGGACCTATCCGTCCCCCGAGGCGTTCCTTGTGTAAAATGCAGTGTGAGCTCTTGCATTTGCTTGCTGAAATGTGCAGCCTAGACATGAAGAGTGTCACAACAAGGTTTTCCAAATACTTTTGATAATACTATCAATAATTACCGAATCTGTATTGTTGTTATATCCAATAACTCCCCACCTCATAATTCATCGAGCTGGAGGACTATAGGTCTCGAGAATCACTTCGTCATGCAAACTTTCACCAGGTTGTCCACGGATAAGCTTTCGTCAAGCTGGCTTCCGGAAACAGAAACGAGACGGATCACTGAACATCACCAAATCTCGCTCAGCGATCTAGCTGACTCTCTCTCTACACCATGCAGGTCTCTGCCATTATCGATAAAGGACGGGTCACAACTCACAATCTCAATATGTATTCTAGTAATCTGTTCTCGATGGTTCGTGGCGACACTCAGACTAAGCCTGTAACCAGCGTGCGTATCCTAGCTGTGGTCATCCGTTTAGTCGCAGAACCCCTCGCCGACCGATACTACCATCTTCTTGTAATCCTTCGAGCCAACACCACATCCTGTTGTTTTAGTTCCCCTGGGGATGCTATATTGCGATCTCCACTTCAAAAGTTACATTAAGTTATAAATATCCAATATCCGTCAAGAACTCACGCCATTCCCCATCGGACCGAATGGCTGTTTTCTGTACTGAAATTACTCAGTCAATAACGAAATTTTAATCGCCATCCCCCCCGGAACTGTAATTACACTGAAGCGCCAAAGAAACTGGTATAGACATGTGTATTCAAATACAGACATATGTAAACAGGCAGAGTACGGCGCTGTGGTCGGCCACGCCTATATAAGACAACAAGAGTCGGCACAGTTGTTAGATCCGTTAATGCTGTTGCAATGGCAAGTTATCAAGATTTAAGTGAGTTTGAACGTGGTGTTATAGTCTGCGCACGAGCAATGGGACACAGCATCTCCGAGCCAGCGATGAAGTGGGGATTTTCCCATACGACCATTTCACGAGTGTATCGTGAATATCAGGAATCCGGTAACGTCAAATCTCCGATATCGCTGTGACCGGAAAAAGATCCTGCAAAGACGGGACCAACGACGACTGAAGAGAATCGTTCAACGAGACAGAAGTGCAACTCTTCCGGAGATTGCTGCAGATTTCAATTCTGGGCAATCAACAAGTGTCAGCAGGCGAACCGTTCCACGAAACATCATCGATATGGGCTTTTAGAGCCAAAGGCTCACTCGCGCACCCTTGCGACTGCCTTACTCCTCGCTTGGGCCCGTCAACACCGACATTGGACTGTTGATGACTGGTAACATGTTGCCTGGTTAGAATAGTCTCGTTTCAAATTGTATCGAGTGGATGGACGTGTACCAATATGGAGACAACCCCTTGAATCCATGGACCTTGCATGTCAGCATGAGACTGTTAAAGCTGGTGGATGCTCTGTAATTGTGTGGAGCGTGTGCAGTTGGAGTGATATGGGACCCCTGATAGTCTAGATACGACTCTGGCAGGTGACACGTACGTAAGCATCCTGTCTGATCATATGCATCTATTCATGTCCGTTGTGCGCTCCGGCGGACTTGGGAAATTTCAGCAGGACGATGCGACACCCCGCACGTCCAGAACTGCTCCAGGAACACTGTTCTGAGTTTAAACACTTTCGCTGCATATGTCACTGTATATGTAACAGGCCGGCGAGGTGTCATCTCCTGGAAGAAAATAGGACCAAGAATGAAGGATCTTGTGAAACCGCACCGCACAGTTACATAGTCTTAGTGCAGTGGATGTTCCTGCACAATATGTGGCGGAGTAAAACCCCATATGCGACATTGCTGTTCATTCGTGACAGCGTGTGGAGTAAATTGTGCCTCGTCCATCCACAGCCACACGTCATCCATTTTCATGCATGCCCATAATCGAAGGTCAGAGTCAGTCTGGAGGCTTCGTTTGATGCACATTCTGAATCTTCTAGGAATACTAGTGTCACATGCAGCGCAAAATCTTTTAAACTGTTGACCAGGAGGGACACATTTCCTGTTACACTGGCTGCAGAACATGAGGCATGTGCTGCACGGTCAGCTATAAGTACAGTAACTTCATCAACAATTGCCATAGGTTGGGTAGGGTTGTTTCGGGGAAAGAGACCAAACAGCGAGGTCATCAGTGTCATTGGTTTAGGGATAGTTGGGGAAGGAAGTCGGCCGTGCCCTTTCGAAGGAACCATCCCGGCATTTGCTTGGAGCGATTTAGTGAAATCAAGGGAAAAGTAAATCAGGACCGCTGGACGCGGGATTGAACCGTCGGCCTCCCGAATGCGAGTCCACTGTACTAACCACTGCGCCACCTCGCTCGATAATTGCCATGGGAATGGGCCTCCTCCCTCATTGCTGCAGCACCTAATTCATCTATTTCTTAAGATTTCTTGTGCGTATTCTCTATCCTATTTAGAGATACGGGCTATCTTCACAGCTGTTGTGTCAGGGGTATTCCCGCAATGCAGCACTACTATTGCTGCCGTTTTGAGAAGACAACTTTACCAGCACGGTCTTTCTTCTCTACATACACTTTGTTTACTCTAACAATCACTTCAGAAAAGAAATCAACACACGTCGGCAAGCGACTAACTGTATACTCACGTCAAAACATAAAATATTTCCCAGTTTGTCTGCTTACAGCGTCATATTTTCACCTGGTAGCAGAATGCGGAACAATAATTCTTTTCTGTATATTTCGCCAGCGCGTCGATTAATGAACATACCTTCGACGTTTTAGTTTTCTGCGGTGTATAGGAAAGGAAGTAGATTGGAAAGAGAGACGACTGATACAGAATCTATATTTACACCAGAAAGTAAGGATAAGGATTGGAAATGAAATGTCAGAAGGAAGCAACATTGGACGAGGTGTTAGACAAGGTTGTTGCCTTTCCCCACTGTTGTTTAACGTATACCTTGAAGAGATTATTGCGAAAAGCTTAGATGGGAAAAGAGGAATATGTATTGGTGGAAAGAGACTAGAATGTATAAGATTTGCTGATGACATGGTATTAGTGGCAGAAAGTGAGCGGACAGTGAATAACATGCTCAAAGATCTGAATGAAGCTTGTGTGGAATATGGGATGCAAATAAACACAGCAAAAACAAAGAGCATGGTCATCAGTACAAGACGCAGACTGTCCAATATTAACATAGGACAATCTACCATTAGCCAAGTAAGTGAATTTAAATATCTCGGAAGCACAATAACTGAAGACTTAAGATGTCACCAGGGGGTGAAAACTCGAATTGCCATAGCGAAGGAGGCATTCAACAGAAAGAGGAGTCTCTTATTTGGCAAATTAGATAAAGGACAAAGGAAAAGGATTGGGTATTGTTTTGTCTGGAGTGTGGCACTATATGGGGCAGAAACATGGACACTGAGACGAAAGGATGAAAAAAGTTAGAAGCATTTGAGATGTGGATGTGGAGGAGAATGGAGAGAATAAACTGGATGGAAAGAGTGAGTAATGAAAGAGTATTGGAAAGGGTTGGCGAGAGAAGATGTCTGCTGAAGGTTGTAAGAGAAAGGAAAAAGAAGTGGTTGGGACATTCATTGAGAAGGGAGTGCTTGCTAGTAGATGCTTTGGAAGGATTGGTTTGTGGGAGAAGACTGAGAGGAAGACGGAGATACAAGGTGATAGACGACATAAAGGGAAGAGGATATTATGCGGACCTGAAGAGGATGGCAGAAGACCGGACAGCATGGAGAACTACCATGTGAAAACCTGCCTTTAGGCAGAACACTGATGATGATGATGATGTATACAGTCCTTACTACAGCACTCGTAGCACCGTCAGTTTTCCATAACCACCCAGTAGAAAATCAAAGCATGTAAGTTTCTAGACGGAGTATTTTTCTCATGCCCGTTTATCTCAAAAGTCGCTATGCCCGCCTCCAGAAAAATTATTTTTTGAGTAACCCTAGTACACCTGCGCTGACGCCCGTGGATGCACAGCGCTCCATGTGCCGGGGATAGCACGACCGGCGCCTGGCCGGCCCGGTGGCACCTTCAGGAAGAGCTATTAGCGTAATGCGCAGTGTCCACCGCCAGATTACAAGGGCGGCTCGCAACCCGGCAACGCGACCTGCGCGCGAGCTGTAATCAGGCAATTACCCCGCGACCCGGCGAGCACGTCACACGCCAGGGCCCGCCCGTCTATCTGGAGGGCGCAGCGGCGAGACGACAAAACAGCTCGTGGCGCTGTGGGCCTACTTCCACGAGGCCGTGCCTCGCAGGCTCCCCCTATTGTGTTTACTTGTTTTTGTCTCCGGCGACCTTTTCTCCGTTGTTGTTTTATGTTTGAAGATTCGAGTCGCGTCACGTTTCGACGCTCTCATTCGCACTGTTGGTCCACTTTTTCTTTTTTTGTTTGCTGCTGTCCCCGCTTTCTTTCTCCTCTCTAAAGAAAAGCTATTGCACGTTTTCTGGCGACAACTGGTTCGGGACGCATCTAGGCTAGCACGCGCCGTATTCGTGTGGATTACGACGTGATTCCGAGGTAGAGAATTTGCTCGCAGACAAACGTGTACTCTGTTTAAAAGCGCTGCAGTGCCAGATGTGACCATCGAGATTGACTGCGTACGGAAGGGGACGTTACACGAAGGCGAACTACGTAATTTTCTGTACAGTGGTGAACCGTGATTCAATGGTTAAGTCTGATGATTAATACTGAAGTCAAATAGCGTGCCTAGAGATATTAAAGAATTATATGGTTTGCAACGTCCAATCTACTCTCTAAAATCGGTCTCTCTCAATCTGCATAACCTGTGTAGGTGTCTTGTACGATCACACGGACGAAATGAATTCGAACCTCGACTCCAATTCCCACAGTGCTACATTCAAACTGTAAGTAGGCTGTTTAGGTTTTTATGTTGGTAACGTCACGCAGCGCTCTGTATGAAAATCACTGACTGCGCTGTGTGCAGTCTTAATTTTTGTGGCTGGTTGGCATTGTTGGAATATTGACCATTGTAGTGTTGGGCAGGTGGATGTGAACAGCGCGTAGCGCTGCGCAGTTGGAGGTGAGCCGCCAGCAGTGTTGGATGTGGGGATGGAGATGGCGGAGTTTTGAGAGCGGATGATCTGGACGTGTGTTCATCAGAAAGAGTAAATTTGTAAGACTGGATATCATGAACTGATACATACATATTGATTTTTGAACACTATTAAGGTAAATACATTGTTTGTTCTCTATCAAAATCTTTCATTTGCTAAGTATGCCTATCAGTAGTTAGTGCCTTCAGTAGTGAGAATATTTTATGTAGCTGGCAGTATTGGCGCTCGCTGTATTGTAGTAGTTCGAGTAACAAAGATTTTTGTGAGGTAAGTGATTCATGATAGGTATAGGTTATTGACAGTCAGGGCCATTCTTTTGTAGGGATTATAGAAAGTCAGATTGCGTTGCGCTAAAAATATTGTGTGTCAGTTTAGTGAATTTCTGAGTACGTTCAGTTTTGCTCAGATGGTTGAAAATCAAATAACGTAGAGGTTTACCAGCACAGTAATTCTCTAATTTATCTAAGGGGATGTTTCAAAACACACATTATATAATGACTTTGAAAATGCTGCAAATGAATGCAATGTGAAGAAACCTTGCAAGGGTTGAACTTATAACAAGGACTGAAGTGGGAATGGAGACGTAGTGTATCTAGGAAGCAACAAATATGTTAAGAGGAAAACCTATTGATAAAATCTGATTCACTCTGGTTTACAAGACATGCAGATGATGCGGGACTACAAGGTTTTAGACATAATTCAGGAACATGACATGTTAGAGCCGGTGTCTATTACCACAGACATCGCACTATCATAAAGAAAAATTGTGCATAAAATTTCCAAGTGAGCAGTCCACTCTGGATTGAGCAGCAGCGGTTACAATATAATTACATTCACGGTTTACGATAGAATTAATAGCAAACAAAACCTAATTACGGTACAAAGAGATAAGAAATGAAATTGGATAAATTCTGAAGAGCAGTGCCAAATGCCAATATAATATCAGAAAGTATCGACCTGAGACCTCAGGCATTACAAAAAATAAAGATAACGTGTAACATGAATGTGCCATTAAAGATACTGTGGTCAGCAGAGGTGACGGACATTAGACGATGTGCAAGGTGAGCCAGAAGGGACCCACAGAGGGACTTCACGCAGCATTAAAAGTAGCCCGACTGGCACAATATAGAAATCCCAAGTGCCAATTTGATAAGCACAAATATGGGCAGTGGGGAAGCTAAATAACAAACCAGTCAAAACGCCAAAAGGCCGATGTATGGCGTAAACCGTAGACAGTACGTTAGTCAATACTTCATTCGTTTTACGCGTAATGAAAACTGAAGATGTGTCGATGACGGGTGCATGAAGAGAATCAGTAGAACAGCTCCTTGGCACACTGCTCTCGAATAATGATCACAATAATAACGAACTCCATGGGCTACTTAGATATCCGCTAGACAATGAATACACCGATACTTTGATAAATACTTCGTTTGCTGAAGAAGAAGTAGCCCTTGCCATGACGAAATTGGAAAATGGGAAAGCTGCAGGATAAGATAATATTCGCGCTGGAACTCCGATACAAGTAAAGGTACGATCTGTTCCATTCCTAACAAGCCGATTAAACGATTCTTGAAAGTCTGTAGGGTGACTGCCACCCGGCCATTACGAGAACCTGTAGTCATAAAAAAGTTGAAAGATAATGATTTGGATAATACAGACCAATCTGTCTCATTTACACTCTTGGAAACCCAGAATGAGATTTTCACTCTGCAGTGGAGTTGGTGGCAGGTTACAACTATGTGCCAGACCGAGACTCGAACTCGAAACATTTTCCTGTCACGGGCAAGTGCATTACCAACCGAGCTACTCAAGCACGACTCACGACTCGTCCTCACAGCTTCAATTCGGTCAGTATCTCGTCTCCGACCTTCAGAATTTTACAGAAGCTCTTCTGCGAACCTTGCAGAACTAGCACTCCCGGAAGAAAGGATACTGCGGAGACAAGGCTTAACCGCAGCCTGGGGGACGTTTGCAGAATGAGATTTTCACTTTGCAGCGGAGTGTGCGCTGATACAAAACTTCCTGGCAGGTTGAAACTATAGGTTTTTGACACTTGGAAATGTTCAGAAAAGATTCTTCTGTGACAGGCTACACTCCCACAGTGAGTTTCACAGACTTAATCAGTGGCAGTTTGGCTTCAGGAAAGGGACATATATTGAAGATACATTTAACAAAGCGATCGAAACAATAGACTCGTGTAACAAAAACAAATGGATTTCAACATTAACTGGTGTCACGGGAGCATCTGATAATTTACGGTTTCCGCTGTTTACACGGATGCGTGAGCTACAGGTATCGTAGTATCTGTACCACAGCTTCATGCGACTAGTATAGGGGTAGTGTTGTGAAATGGTCAGCTGACACACAGAAAGCAATAAAGACAACTACTAAAGGGTGCCCACAGGGCTCGATTTGCAGTATAGTATTGTAGGATTTGACGTTGAAACTTTTCTTGGCCCAACGAGCATGTAGATGACAACACTGTATTGGCTATAGTGTCGGGGAATCCAAGATCTGAGCTGGAGCAAATGCCGAATGGGGCTCACCATAGAAAGCAGTAATTGTGCATCAACTAAAAATTAACTATTGCCATACTGAAAGCTATATGCTTACTCTTAAAACGTCAACTTTCTTTACCTAGAATGCTGCAGTTAAATTAGAAAACATCACTATCAACAGAAAAACAGTCAAATGATACCTTGCGGTCCATCACATATCCAGCGATCACAGGCGCTGGAGAGGAGGCAAGCGCTGCTTCCACAGCTGGCCTCCATTCCTTTCTGTTTTGTGCTCGGTTTCCCCAGATGTCTTCAACTCGCAGGGCAGCCAGGTCCTTTGCCTGGTCGTCTTTCCAGCGCTGCCTCAAGTTGCCTTATGGGGCGTCATGTGTTTGGTTTCCTCTCAAGTGCTTTCTTCTCCTGCCTTCCTTGTGGCATATGATCGGTCTACTGGATTATTTGCTCTTCATACTTCTGTAGGATTGTTGGTTGTTGCACCAAGTGGTGCATTTCCTCGTTTTCCACCTTCTCCATTCCCCTTTATCAAAGATTGGTCCCCATATCTTCCTCATAACTCTTCTTTCAAATATTAACAGTTTTTGCTTTTTCTCCTTTAGTCACGCTCCAGGTTTCTGAACCGCACACAGCTCCTGAGCATATCACTGTGTTATAGATTATCATTTTATTTTTCGCTGATATCGACTTTGAGCCGAGCGTCACACTGATGGAATACATGCATTTCATTCCCATTGCTATTCTTTCCTTTATGTATATACTTACGCTGTTATCACTAATAAATCAACGTCCCAAGTACTTGAAGTGGTGCACTCCCTTGAACGTTGTGTCTTCTATCTCAAGAATTCTTCCTGCTCTTGTCTTTCTCCTCACTGCATCAACTCCGTTTTTTCTTGATTCATCTTTAGCTCAACCTTCTGTGTGTTGCTGTCCTTTTTCCGGTGCCTTCCTCTCGACGTATGGTTCGATTTGCTTAGTAATATTATATCATCTGGATATGCGAGACAGTTGAAATTACATCTGTGCTCCAAACCACTCTTCTTGCCTACATTAGCTTATTATTTTGTCTAATATGATACTGAACGGAATATGTGACTGATTAGTCCCTTGTATGAGACCTGTCTCAAACTCGAAGGTATCTAATGTAACCCCTTGGAAACGCACTGCTGCTCTTGTCCCACCCCTACAAGATTGCAACATTCTCAGTAGCCTGCCTGGTAGTCTAAAATTTTTCTATTCCTGTGGTTGCTGTCGTATGTACGTTGAAAATCGACGAGCAGAATGTAGATATCTTTATCATATTCCCACTGTTATAGATGAGTTGCCTTAGAATGAGAATGCGTTCTATATCGATTGGCTTGGTCGAAAGCCACCTTGGAGTCCCTCATAATGAAAAACCTAGCTCTGCACAACATATTCATACAAATGCACACAAAGCAAGCAACGTTATGTGCAGAACTGTCCGCACTTCGACAGATAATTACAAACTACCGTTGCAGTCAGTGAAAACCAATCAAAATACCTCTTTCAAAATGCCACGGCCATCCTAGACTTCACAGCTTATGTCTGGGGGCACGAACTTCAGTGCTTGCGGAACAGGCTAATCTAATGACGCCCAGAGTTTTCTCCTCAACCC
Source organism: Schistocerca serialis cubense (assembly GCF_023864345.2). NCBI lineage: Eukaryota > Metazoa > Arthropoda > Insecta > Orthoptera > Acrididae > Schistocerca > Schistocerca serialis. The sequence goes on along the minus strand of NC_064638.1, from coordinate 334,515,651 downwards.
AAAATGACTGACATGAATCCTATCGAATATTTATGTGACGTAACCGATAGGTCAGGTCGTGCACAATATGTTGCACAGGCAACACTTAGGCAATTATGGACCGCTGTAGAGGCAGCACGGATCAGTACTTCCGCAGGGGACTTCCAACGACATGTTGAGTCCCTGTCACGTCGAGTTGAGGCATTACTCTGGGCAAGAGGAAGTCTGACACGATACTGGCAGATATCCCATGCGTTTTGTCTACATCTACATCTACATCTAAATCTACATTTATACTCCACAAACCACCCAACGGTGTGTAGTGGAGGGCACTTTACGTGCCACTGCCATTACCTCCCATTCCTGTTCCAGTCGCGTATGGTTCGCGGGAAGAACGACTGCCGGAAAGCTTCCGTGCGCGCTCGAATCTCTCTAATTCTACATTCGTGACACCTCGGCAGGTATAAGTAGGGGGAAGCAATATATTCGATACCTCATCCAGAAACGCACCCCCTCGAAACCTGGAGAGCAAGCTACACCGCGATGCAGAGCGCCTCTCTTGCAGAGTCTGCCACTTGAATTTGCTAAACATCTCCATGACGCCATCACGCTTACCAAATAACACTGTGACGAAACGCACCGCTCTTCTTTGGATCTTCTCTATCTCCTCTGTCAACCCGACCTGGTGCGGATCCCACACTGATGAGCAATAGTCGAGTATAGGTAGAACAAGTGTTTTGTAAGCCACCTCCTTTGTTGATGGACTACATTTTCTAAGGACTCTCCCAATGAATCTCCACCTGGCACCCGCCTTACCAACAATTAATTTTATATGATCTTTCCTCTTCAAATCGTTCCGTACGCATCCTCCCAGATATTTTACAGAAGTAACTGCTACCAGTGTTTGTTCCGCTGTCATATAATCATACAATAAAGGATCCTTCTTTCTATGTATTCATAATATTACATTTGCCTATGTTAACGGTCAGTTGCCACTCCCTGCACCAAGTGCTTATACGCTGCAGACCTTCCTGCATTTCGCTGCAATTTTCTAATGCTGCAACTTCTTTGTAAACTACAGCATCATCCGCGAAAAGCCGCATGGAACTTCCAGCACTATCTTGTCACCTTAGTATATGTCTCTGGGTCCACGTTTAGAGCGATAATAGGAATAATCAACCTATATATTTCTTCCTCCCACGTATGTCTAGAGGATAAACAATCAAACTAAAATTAGAGAGACTCGAGCTCACACGGAGAGTCATCAAGAACCGCATCATCCGCTACTGAAACCGGAAGGGGTAACCCTTCAATTTACAGGAGCAGACCAACGCCGGATACAGAATCAATTATTAGCCTTCATATGTGTCAGATCGTTATTGGCGATTATACTTTACCATTGGAACATGAAGCTGGTGCCCTAGGGAATGTTATCAATGTAGAGAATAATATCAAGGTGTGGATAAAATACGAATAACGCAGATTTTCATTAGGTCAGAGGAGAGAATTGTTAACATATTCGTGTGGACTGTAATATATGAAAGTGGATTTGGAAATTAAGATGGAGTCCATGACAGTGGTAATATAGGAATAACAGCCGTCAGGCGCCTGCCATGTGATAGAATCGCACAGGCACCAGTGTTGGAAACGGGGAACGCGTGCGCATGTGGTAGTGTGAGAGCATATCACACATGCGGAGATAATTACGGCGGCGGGAAGAGCGGGGGACTGTTTTGCCGGCAGGCGCGCGGGCCCCCTTTCGCATGCGACGCGGGGAGCAGAGCAGAGTAGCGTAGTGTAGCGCAGTGTAGCGGCGGAGTGGCGGAGCTTTTGTGCCGCCGCCGCCGTCTGCAATCGGAAGCGCGAGGCGGCACCACGTGCTCGCTCTTAGCGTAATTGTGGCAATCAGCGGCCGCTAATGGTGTCCTGCCCTCGAGGACCATTGTGTGCGTTGCCGAGTTCTGCCGCGAGGAACAGCGACAGCCCCGAAACGCTGCACCGCGCCTGGACACGTCATTTGGAAGCCAGCAGCGCAACACCCGCTCTGCCGAGTGCCGCCTGAGTGCTGGCAGCTGCGCTCCAGTACCTGGACTAGACCTCCACTCCAAACCAACCAGCCACCTCCACCTATTAGACGTCTACCAGAGCGTCCGCGAGAGATTCAAATTACCAACTGGCCGAACACAACGGTTCAATCCGTCTGCCGTCCTGAAAAATGGTAACATCCTAATGCAGTCTATACTCACCTAGACAAGCGTCATCTGGGCTTGTATATTCATAACAATTAATAATTTCACCAAGTCCTTTTTGCTCGCAGTAGGTTTTCTTTATATTTATACACTACTGGTCATTAAAATTGCTACACCACGAAGATGACGTGCTACAGACGTGAAATTTAACCGACAAGAAGAAGATGCTGTCATATGCAAATGATTAGCTTTTCAGAGCACACAAGGCTGGCACCGGTGGCGATACCTACAACGTGCTGACGTAAGGAAAGTTTCTAACCGATTTCTCATAGACAAACAGCAGTTGACCGGCGTTGCCTGGTGAAACGTTGTTGTGATGCCTCGTGTAAGGAGGAGAAATGCGTACCATCACGTTTCCGACTTTGGTAAAGGTCGGATTGTAGCCCATCGCGATTTCGGTTTATCATATCGCGACATTGCTGCTCGCGTTGGTCGAGATCCAATGACTGTTAGAATATGGAATCGGTGAGTTCAGGAAGGTAATACGGAATGCCGTACTGGATCCCAACGGCCTCGTATCACTAGCAGTCGAGATGGCAGGCATCTTATCCGCATGGCTGTAACAGATCGTGCAGCCACGTCTCGATCCCTGAGTCAACAGGTGGGGACGTTTACAAGACAACAACCATCTGCACGAACAGTTCGACGACGTTTGCAGCAGCATGGTCTATCAGCTCGAAGACCATGGCTGCGGTTACCACTGACGCTGCATCACTGACAGGAGTGCCTGAGATGGTGTACTCAACGGCGAACCTGGGTGCACGAATGGCAAAACATCATTTTTTCGGATGAATCCAGGATCTGTTTACAACATCATGATGGTCGCATCCGTGTTTGGTAACATCGCGGTGAACGCACGTTGGAAGCGTGTATTGGTCATCGTCATACTGGCGTATCACCCGGCGTGATGGTATGGGATGCCATTGGTTACACGCCTCGGTCACCTCTTGTTCGCATTGACGGCCCTTTGAACGGTGGACGCTACGATTCAGATGTGTTACGACCCGGGGCTCTACCCTTCATTCGATCCCTGCGAAACCCTACTTTTCAGCAGGATAATGCACGACCGCATGTTGCAGGTCCTGTACGGGGCTTTCTGGATACAGAAAATGTTCGACTGCTGCCCTGGCCAGCACATTCTCCATATTTCTCATCAATTGAAAACGTCTGGTCAATGGTGGCCGAGCAACTGGCTCGTCACAATACGCCAGTCACTACTCTGATTAACTGTGGTATGGTGCTGAAGCTGAATGGGCAGCTGTACCTGTACACGCCATCCAAGCTCTGTTTCACTCAATGCTCACACGTATCAAGGCCGTTATTACGACCAGAGGTGGTACTTCTGGGTACTGATTTCTCAGGCTCTATGCACTCAAATTGCGTGAAAATGTAATCACGTCAGTTCTACCATCATATATCTGTCCAATAAATACCCGTTTGTCATCTGTATTTCTTCTTGTTGTAGCAATTTGAATGGCCAGTAGTGTACAGTTACGTGGGGTCCACAGTTTTTATGGTTTGACAGATTTATTTTTACTTAAAATTGTGCCTGCATACCCTTCTTGTCGCCACCATAAACCAAAGGACGGAACTCATATCAGCCATCTCTCTTTGAATCGTGTACCTTTGAATCGTGTACCAGAATTTTTTGACCGTGGAAAACCACCAAGGGCCATACTCCGGCTGCTTGGGCTACCAACGAATTCGACTGGAGTCTGGCTCACAACCCTCTTTGATGAAATACTGTGCACTGCAACGCTGCATAAATTTTGGTCAAAAGCTTAACCATCATGAACACATTCTTCGAATAAGTTATTTTAACCAATGAATTATTTACTCAAAAGTAAATAATTAATTACAGCTGTGGACTTAAGGTGTGCACTAGAATTTACATATGTTTAAACAACATAAACTAATTTTAGCGTCTTCTTGCAGGGCACGTTTTTCTTTTTTGTTCTGTAGTATTTCAACGGGAAACACCAGAACTGCAACATCTTCACATGTATCCTAAAAGACGAAATTAACGTGCATATTAAGAATGTGAACTGTGGCACTTATGTTAATAATACAACGGATTTGTTCAAATTGTTGGTGATGAAGGTCATTTGTCCAATCCTTTGTTAACTAAACGTCATACATAATTAAATTAGACGTGAAATGCAAACCAGATCATTTTCTTCGCTTTCAGTTACCGAAAAAAATCGAAATTTGCTCCAAGCATTAGCTGTTTTCATTGCACTGCCGTATGTGAGCCACAACAGTCTTCACCTTAAATCTAAATTCTTTGTAATTTTTCACGATTTTTCCAACTACCTTGTAAGCAAGTTCGTTAATCCAGGAGTAAGATTAATCAAATTCCTCATTTTCTCATCGGTATTGTTGTGTGTACAGCTACTCCACGTATTACAGAAAATCAATACCAACCATTCCATAAATTCTTCCATAACCCGATACTGTTATGCTCTGCTGCTTCTGCACTAAAATATCCCTCAAACCCCACCGACTCCTCACCCATTATCAAATAGTTCCCACTTCACACATTGAAGTCCGTCTTCATCTGTATCAGCACGAGCAAATATAAATGGTGCATTACTTTCCTTCCCCACATCAGGGACCTTGAACTGTGTTCCTACTCCCGAAGGTTCATCCAGGATTCATGTCTAAACCACCTCTGTACACTTCTCTTTCCGATAGATCCTTCAGAACATAACTCCACGCAAAACATCTATTCCACCGACGTGCCACACAATGCATAGAACATTTTTTTCACCCTACACTTCCTTTTCTCCAAGCATCAAAATCCCTCCAGCAAATTCAACACGCACTAACACTCATAATTCTCTTCCATCACCTGAATCATGGAATGCAGAATGTCCATTCTAAAAGAACGCTGAAACTGAGTATCAAATACCAGTCACAGCATTGAAAAACCACTAACGTTCTAATGAGGATTTTATGATGCAAAACGCTGACATTACATGTGTTCACTTCACTACACACAGTGAGTCAGGCTCCCCCTAAAGAAATTATAAACAAAGGTGCCACGTAACCCTCTACCGCATCATTCAGAAACCGTCACCAGAAATGTCCTAGAAAACTCAAAACATTTAGGTTGTTGCGAAACATAAATTCTATAAGTATAAAGTTGCAGATTCAACTTAAAAACTTTATGACACGAAGACAATTTAGTTTCCGCTTGCACAGCTAACAAGCGCTGCGAGTCTGCCGTACTTCTTCCGGGTGCATAGCTTCCGCGGCGGGAGTCAATCTTATTAAAATCTGTCTGGCTGTAGCGCTGCGGCACCTCATAAAATAGTTAAAATTTAGAAATTAATGACGTTTTAGCTATTTAGCAGTGGCCTTACGTGGAGCAAAGATCCGCATGAGGTGCGGGTCGGATTAAGTCCACAGTCCTTTCGAATATGAATCCAGTGTCCTGCCACTGCACAGCCTGCCTCGATCATAAGGAACGAGTTCATGAGCTTGAACCAACAGTTTAGTTCTGCAAATAAATTAAACAGCATAGTACTGCGATATAAGTTTCACCTATGATACCTCTTTCATTTTCGATACTGTTTCCATCTGCCAGAACAGTGATATCTGCAGTAATGAAGGTCTGTGCGCTACATTGGAGTCGAACGGAAGTGCTGCATATTAGTACACTGGTGTTTCCCGTTTCGTCCATAGGCAGAAGGTAACGTTTCGCTACTCATGATTCCAGTATACTTCCCAATACAGTCTTGATGCACCAATAATAGTTGATCCTATGAGCCTGAAGGATTGGAAACTGAAGCACCTTCACCAATGCGTTGCGACAATAGTAATGTTACGATTAGTTTTCCCACGATAAACGAAGGTGAAACTCAAGAAGTTATTACTCCTGGCCACTACCATCAAGGGGTGTTTCAAAAAAGTACACGACGGTGTCATTTTTGTGTATATCTTTTGAACTCACGTGACAGTCATTACTTCAAAGCTCCCGTGTGTTTTCTCTAATTATTGTATTTTATATTGAGGGCTATATGAAGGGCTTATTTCAATAGTGGTACAAGTCCATTTTTGTTCATTCATATTCAATTATATACAGGGTGAGTCACCTAACGTTACCACTGGATATATTTCGTAAACCACATCAAATACTGACGAACCGATTCCACAGACCGAACGTGAGGAGAGGGGCTAGTGTGATTGTTTAATACAAACCATACAAAAATGCACGGAAGTATGTTTTTTAACACAAACCTACGTTTTTTTTAAATGGAACCACGTTAGTTTTGTTAGCACATCTGATCATATAAACAAATACGTAATCAGTGCCGTTTGTTGCATTGTAAAATGTTAGTTACATCCGGAGATTTTGTAACCTAAAGTTGACGCTTGAAACCTCCGACGTTCAGTTGCGTGTTGTAACAAACACGGGCCACGGTCGGCGAGCAGCATCTGCAGGGACATGTTTACGATGACGACCGTGTTTACGACGTATGTGGTATCAGCATGATGGTGCACCTGCACATTCCGCAATTAACACTAGGCTGACCCTTGACAGGATGTTCGACGGGCGTTTCATAGGACGTGGAGGACGCATAAATTGGCCAGCCCGTTCTCCTGATCTTACACCTCTGGACTTCTTTCTGTGGGGTACGTTAAAGGAGAATGTCTACCGTGATGTGCCTACAACCCCAGAGGATATGAAACAACGTATTGTGGCAGCCTGCGGCAACATTCCACCAGATGTACTACGGCGTGTACGACATTCATTACGCCAGAGATTGCAATTGTGTGCAGCAAATGATGGCCACCACATTGAACATCTATTGGCCTGACATGTCGGGACACACTCTATTCCACTCCGTAATTGAAAACGGAAACCACGTGTGTACGTGTACCTCACCCCTCACGGTAATGTACATGTGCGTCAGTGAAAAAGAGCAATAAAAATGTTTTAGCATGTGGACGTAATGTGCTGTTCCAGTCTCTTCTGTACCTAAGGTCCATCACCGTTCCCTTTGGATCCCTACCTATTTCGGTGCTCTCCGATACACACGATCGAACAGCGGAGAAGTGGTACTCAAGCGTCAACTTTAGGTTACAATATCTCCGGATATAATTAACATTTTACAATGCAATAAACGGCACTGATTACGTATTTGTTTATATGTTCAGATGTGCTAACAAAACTAACGGGGTTCCATTTAAAAAAACGTAGGTTTGTGTTAAAAAACATACTTCCGTACATTTTTTTATGGCCTGTATTAACCATTTACACTAGCCCTTCTCCTCACGTTCGGTCTGTGGAATCGATTCGTCAGTATTTGATGTGGTTTACGAAATATATCCAGTGGTAATGTTAGGTGACTCACCCTGTATACTTGAATATTTCTGCTATCTCAACTGCAGATTTTTCAGCGCTCATTTAACTTTAGGGCTCTGTATCTCAGAATGAATAAAAATGTACTTGTACCACTATTGAAATAAGCCCTTCATATAGTGACTTTAATGAAAAAAAAATTATTATGTAAAATGAATGGATGAAAATGGGGAAGAAATGGCTTTAAATATTTTTGTTATTTACTCTTTCAGTACGAACTTTGTTGTAGAACCCTTTTTTTTACGTGTGGTTATAAAAATTCATTTAGACAGAATTAAGCACATTTAAAATTACGTGAACTTTAGCAACCCTCTCATGCAGATAAATTCAAACTAACTGATTAATAACATTTATTACTTTGAAAATTATTTAAATTAAATTTTTTACGTATTTCGGCCTTGGCACACATTTTCTAAATGCAGTGGGTTTTTAAATATTTACTGAATTCTTTCCCGGCGTTAGCTATGGAACACAAGACTGTCTCTGTTAGCATAAAATGGTTAAATATTGCCAAGCCGACCTGAACGTTTAATTATCATTGACAAAACACACTTCACTATACGTTTAAGTTATTTGCTTAAGAAATTGAAAGAACCAACAGATTAACAACTTCAACGTTAATTATCCGCCTATGAATGCACAAATGTAAAACCAGTAATAATTAAGTCAGCCTCAGGATCGCTGTAAAAGAAAAATATTTCGTAATTCACTGCTAATTTTACCTGCTCCCGAGTTACGGATTTGGTTAATTTTATAGCGGAACAATTTTTTAAATGTGCCGCCACTGCAAATCGTTCGGTCGCGGCATAGCCCAGCAACACCAACGATAATCGCTAAAAGTGCTGAAAATTCTTTAAAGAAATATTATAGATGATATGGGTAAGCTAATTTACATTAGTAATACACAATTTTGATAAATTATAATATATTTAGACCACAACAATAATTAAAATTACACACCTTTATAATTTCTCCTCTAATGGCGGCTAAAGACAGATACAGACAAAAGAAGTCTACTCATGCATATAATGCTACGTCACAGGTTCCTCTCCCTCTCAGCTCTCGAGGAAGACGGCAAAGAATGCACATTATGTAGTGCTATTTATACTATTGATGATTATTAATATCTCTTTGTAATCTTACAACATTATTTTCCTCTGTGGCTATATTTTACATTTTTTCATCGCAGATATTAACATATTTCGTAATTACATTATGAGTATAGAAATATTACAATCATAAATACATCGAGAATATTATTACAGAAAATATTACAGTAATAACCAACGTCCTATATACAAAATTAAATAATATTTTTTGTTAAACAATTACGGTGCATACGAATTGCTTCATAGCGGCGTACATAGTACAATTAAACGTCATTTCAGTTTATTAACAGTGTGTGTGCTGCTAGGGAACGTTACATGACTCACCTTTCTAAGAAAAAAAGTGAAATTAGGATGTTGACAGATGAAGTATGTTTCGAAGGATGTACACGTTACGTACACCTGTCAGAGGCCACCATTAGAATCAATGATTTACCGACAGGAGATGTATAGGTTCTGACAAGTTGCTCTGCTTTCATCCTTACATAATCTTCGAAGTTCATCGGAAATGCTACTCCCTTGAAGAAGATACTTGTTTCCAGCTATGTAATATGGGGCGATGGTGTATGCAGATCCGCGAGACCTTTGCCAGCTTCTAAGATGAATGCAACTGCAGCTTATTAATCACAATAGCCAGGCGCAAGTGTGGCCTTTCCAGAGGGAGATGGCTTCTTCCTTAATAAATTTGTAGCGGCTGCGAAATGATTGACGTTGTCACAAGGAGAAAACAGCCAACATTCATAAAACTGTTTTTACTACACTAAATGAATGTATTTCAAATACACTTCTGGCAGTTAGCTGTGTGTTTCATAATGTCGATGTCTTAAATAAATTGCTGTAGACGATATGCCATTCGAAATTTACTAGTCAGTCAGAAAAGGGATGTTGGTATTGACAGGGGATGATACACGTTAAGCTAATTAAACTTGCGTAAATAATGTTTTCGGCATTCTGTGACAGAGTCCGACCACCAGTAAAAATTGTCATTATAATCCTTCTAGGTATACTGTCGCATCATCTTATAGAATACTTAAAATAGAGAAATAACCGACATTTCGTCTGTGTTGCAGCAGCCGTCTTCAGAGAATAGCCAACTTTAGCCAGGAAGTGGGTGCGGTCATTCCATATTTAGGTTATTTATGGTTTCTCTAAACCGTTTGAGATAAATGCTGGGATACGTTATGTGAAAACCAGACGGCCTATTTCCTTCTGCATCCTCATTAAACCCTTCCTATTCCTCCACATATATTGCTATCGTAATAGTTGGGACCTTAAATCCTACCCTCCTTCCTTTCCTTGGCTTGTGAATGGGAGTAGTTGCAACTAAATCAGTGCTGTGCTAATCATATTTTTCGATGTATAAATTTCACGTTCTAGCTGACGGATGTTTATTGATGAATCTTTTTACACAGATCGGACACTATCCAGAGTTGTTCTAATACGTGGATAATTGTTTGTTTTCGAATTTGACTGTAGGTCTACGACTGGAATAAACTAGGTTCTTGCAAATTTTTTGCCAGGGCGAAAATTGTTGTGTGGCTTTTCTTGAAAATCTTACCTGTATGTATTGATTCGGATTTCGCAGCACATATCGCTCTTTCAAGGCCTCGTAGGGCCTTGAACATTCGTAGTCGACCTTTGGTTCCCGATGTCAAAATAATGCATTGAGGATCTTCTGCTACGGGAATAATGTTTTTAAAGGATCTGAACACCCTTCGTGTACAACAGATTTTTGGCGTAAAACATAGAAAATGCAGTACCGCATGTCATGCTTTCGAGAAAGTCACAAAAACATCGTCATTCCCGCCATCATTGCTTGCTATGCTACGTAACCCGTGCAGCTTTAACATGATGTATAACACTACTAGGGGTGATTACTACAGAACAATTCCCGTTCTTTTGGCTACAAAACCCTAGTTTCTAACATAATCTCCGTCTAATGCGACGGCCTTACGTACCTAACTGGGAGGGCCTGTATGGCCGCATAGTACCACTCTACTCATCGACATCAGAGCCAACGTCATGCTGAAGAAATAGTTTCCTAATCATTCATATATTGCTTTCCGCGGAGTGTATTCTTCATTGCAAAGATGGTCCTTCGTTGCTCTTTATGGGATTCGGTTAGGTGGTGAGGAACCCAGCGGGAACACATCTTTCAGTATCCCAATTGGTGGACTGGTGTGTCCAGCTGAGTAACGAGGTGTGTGATTCTGATCTGTCGACTACCTAAAGATGATGTCCGCGGGTTGCAGCGTTACAGGAGTCACAGTTGTGTGTAACCACCCAGCACGCGGGAGATCGGACACGTTTGCGCGAACTTGTTGCAATGATGACAGAGGCTCGCCCAACGATTCACCATCGTTTTGTTCACTGCCATGTCTCCATAGACGAAAATCTGTGATGCTTTGCTTTCCCGCCAAAAGGAACCCAATGGTAGCTCCCTGCTCGAAAGCACCTTCGCTGCAAACGCCATTTTCAGTGCTACGTATAGCCAGATATCGGAACTTCATGAAACTATGGGAGCTAAAGGGGGAATATATCACAAAGTCACACAGCAAATTCCGCATTTCATCAACCGAAACTGGAAGAAAGAAATGGTGTTGCATTACTTATTGAAAGACCCTCGTAAAGGCAGTTACGTGTCGAACATACCGTCTTGTGGCCTAAGACATAAAAGCTCGTCATTCTTAACCATAGCAAACGCCTTGGCGTGTACTAGCACAAATAGGATGTTCAGTACGTATTGTGGGAGCAACTGTCAAGGTTCACTTCACTGTCTGCTAAAGACTGCTTTTCAGGGAATAGCATACTTTGAGCTTCGCAAAACAGAAAATAAATTAGTGCGATTGGTATACTGCCGTTATCAAGTAGGACCGAAGTGGGTTTGCGGAGGGAGACGGTCGTTTCCTGGTAGCGGTAGCAGCACCAGTGATGCGCGCCGTAGCGACGGATCCGAGGCGCTCGCATCGAGCCGCTCTGTGCTGCAGCAAGCCGTCCTGATTTATCGGCGTTTTTGGCGGCGAGTGCGTCCTGCGGCACTGTGTTTAATACGCAGTCATAAATCGCCGCCGCTGTGCGTTTGCTAGAGCAGTAGCACGCCGCCGACTTAGCTCCATCCTGCAACACGCACCACAGACATGCACGCGGCTCGCTTTTGCGCTGTGGGAGTTGCCTCCAGCAGTCGCTCTGCTTCGTCACACAGATATGGCCATAGCGCCAACCTAGGCAGCACGAACCACGCATTGTCAACGTGGTCTGATATACAGGGTGGTCCATTGATTGTGACCGGGTCAAATATCTCACGAAATAAGCGTCAAACGGAAAAACTACAAAGAACGAAACTCGTCTAGCTTGAAGGGGGAAACCAGATGGCGCTATGGTTGGCCCGCTGCATGGCGCTGCCATAGGTCAAACGGATATCAACTGCGTTTTTAAAAAATAGGGAACCCCATTTTTATTACATATTTGTGTAGTACGTAAAGAAATATGAAGGTTTCAGTTGGACCACTTTTTTCGCTTTGTGACAGATGGCGCTGTAATAGTCACAAACATTTGGCTCACAATTTTAGACGAACAGTTGGTAACAGGTAGGTTTTTTAAATTAAAATACGTAACGTAGGTACGTTAGAACATTTTATTACGGTTGTTCCAATGTGATACATGTACCTTCGTGAACTTATCATTTCTGAGAATGCATGTTGTTACAGCGTGATTACCTGTAAATACCACATTAATGCTATAAATGCTCAAAATGATGTCCGTCAGCCTCAATGCATTTGGCAATGCGTGTAACGACGTTCGTCTCAACAGCGAGTAGTTCGCCCTCCGTAATGTTCGCACATGCATTGACAATGCGCTGACGCATGTTGTCAGGCGTTTTTGGTGGATCACGATAGCAAATATCCTTCACCTTTCCCCACAGAAAGAAATCCGGGGACGTCAGATCCGTTGAACGGCGGACCATGGTATGGTGCTTCGACGACCAACCCACCTGTCATGAAATACGCTATTCAATGCCGCTTCAAACGCACGCGAGCTATGTGCCGGACATCCATCATGTTGGAAGTACATCGCCATTCTGTCATGCAGTGAAACATCTTGTAGTAACATCGGTAGAACATTACGTAGGAAATCAGCATACATTGCACCATTTAGACTGCCATCGATAAAATAGGGGCCAATTATCCTTCCTCCCATAATGCCGCACCATACATTAACCCGCCAATGTCGCTGATGTTCCACTTGTCGCAGCCATCGTGGATTTTCCTTTGCCCAATAGTGCATATTACTCCGGTTTACGTTACCGCTGTCGGTGAATGACGCTTCGTCGCTAAATAGAACGCGTGCAAAAAATCTGTCATCGTCCCGTTATATCTCTTGTGCCCAGTGGCAGAACTGTACGCGACGTTCAATCTCGTTGCCATGCAATTCCTGGTGCATAGAAATATGGTACGGGTACAGTCGATTTTGATGTAGCATTCTCAACACCGACGTTTTTGAGATTCACGTTTCTCGCGCAGTTTGTCTGCTACTGATTTGCGGATTAGCCGCGACAGCAGCTAAACACCTACTTGGGCATCATCATTTGTTGCAGGTCGTGGTTGACGTTTCACATGTGGCTGAACACTTCTTGTTTCTTTAAGTAACGTAACTATCCGGCGAACGGTCCGGACACTTGAATGATGTTGTTCAGGATACCTAGCGGCATACATAGCACACGCCCGTTGGGCATTTTGTTCATAACAACCATGCATCAACACGATATCGACCTTTTCCGCAATTGGTAAATGGTCCATTTTAACACGGGTAATGTATCACGAAGCAAATACCGTCCGCACTGGCGGAATGTTACGTGATATCACGTACTTATACGTTCGTGACTATTACAGCGCCATCTATCACAAAGCGATAAAAGTTGTCCAACTAAAACATTCATATTTCTTTACGTACTACACGAATATGTATTAAAAATGGGGATACCTATTTTTAAAAACGCAGTGATATCCCTTTGACATATGGCAACGCCATCTATCGGGTCAACCATAGCGCCATCTTGTTTCCCTCTTCAAGCTAGACGAGTTTCGTTCTTTGTAGTTTTTTCGTTTGATGCTTATTTCGTGAGATATTTGGCCCGGTCACGATCAGTGGACCACCCTGTATAACTAAGGCGATGACGCACAGTGATGTGTGCAGATACACACCAAGCCTAAATACTTGCGGGAATCGATGAAATACCGCGACTAACGAGCACAGGCACCTCATTAGTACTGTGTGGTAAGTTGGGAATTTGGTTAAGACTGGAGGTATAGTGGAGTAGTCGCTGGTGTCCACTATGTCCCGATTGGGTAGTGGTCAGCGCATCTCCCTAGTAAACAGGAGACCTGGGTTCGATTCCCGGCCTGGCACAAATTTTCGAGCTTGCCCCATTCTTATAAATCAGTACCCACTGGCAGCTGATCTCTTTAACACATTTGTATTTTAAGTTTCTTTCTTGCGTTTGTGAAGTGCACGAACTTTTAAAGCAAACTAATATGTTTCCAATACTTTAAACTCTTGTTAGATTACTGGTTGATCATAAAAAATATCTGAGGTATCTATTAATATTGGGTATGCCGGAAGAGTGATTGGTATGGTAGTGAAGACTCCAGAAGTAGCTGGCAATTGAACGGGTAAATTCGAGTTGGACAGATGATAGTAATTTGCTTTCATTTGAGGTATAGACTGGAACAGAGACATGGCGGACTTGTAACACTCTTAATGGCATGTGAAAATGGACAGTAGCGCCACGCCATTAATCGAATGAAGTATGAATGATTGAACCACTTGGTAAAACAATTTTCTTTTTGCGTAGCAACAGTCACAGTTAAAATTTTGGCAAGAATATTGTAGCCGTTATTAGATTTATTCGATTCTGCACGTCACTGCTCTGTCAGTTATGAATTGTCTCTCGACAAGCGTTAAGAAAATTGTGAAATACACTTTTTTTCAAAATAAGTTTTGACCAAGACAGGCTGGTACTCATAATAGCATTGAAGTGCAATAGTGAAAGGATATCGGCTTTGGTGTTCAATGTCTACATTCTTACTGTAGGCCGACACATAAAATTTATACTGGGTAGAAAGACCAGCGTGGGACATCTGCTCTCTTGTTTCTCGCTTTGGAATTCCGTGATTAAGCTTCGTTTGCTGAAATGGAAACATGGTTGCTCGCAGAACCGATTTTTCACGACCTCTGTGTATAATGGCCTTGCTTCAGAAATTATTTATAACAACAGACACGCGTTCCAACGCCTTATGTTTCTAAAATAGGAATTTAGCTAGATGGAAGAGATACAAATGAATGTATCGTCAGAGGTGATGGCTCTAGTTTACTTCTTGAGTTGTGACAGAAATGTCGGTAGAAATGAGTATGTAGTATAGATATACGAATGTAAGGCAGTACGCGAATATTGGCGATGGGAAACGAGGAGTCACGTGTTGTTGTTCCTTAGTTATTTAGTCAGCCTACGACTGTTAACAGTCCGCAGCTCGTGGTCGTGCAATAGCGTTCTCGCTTCCCACGCCCGGGTTCCCGGGTTCGATTCCCGGCGGGGTCAGGAATATTCTCTGCCTCGTGATCACTGGGTGTTGTGTGATGTCCTTAGGTTAGTTAGGTTTAAGTAGTTCTAAGTTCTAGGGGACTGATGACCATAGATGTTAAGTCCCATAGTGCTCAGAGCCATTTGAACCATTTGACTGTTAACAGTTCATAAGACGGACCGGGAAAATAAAATTATTAAATCATCGGTCAGTGTATTCAGCATGAGGAAACTGCGTAGGGTACAGTGTAAGGGGACAAATGATTTCCTTCCGCATAATATTGCTTCTAGGCCATGGTACACTCTCTGAATCCAGAATGTTTAAGAGGGTGTATTATTTACTAATGCAGTCACCCGAGGAGCACGTTCGAGAAACTCACAGACAAAACTGTGATTGACGGTTAATCACGTGCAGATGACTTTCATTATGTTCCTCATAAAGCTCGTTTGTGAGGCAGAGAAGGGATGTCGCTAAAGTTTTGAGAATTAAGAAAACGTGTACAAATTGCAAATGACACATCATTAGGGACATAAGATTGCAACAGCTGTTCCGACAGACCGGGCTCATGCTAACGGTGTGCTTCATTGCTCCGCAATAGTAATTTCGAAATTCTTTCGATCGTAACAGGATTACACTTAATGTTTTGTAATGCAACCTCTCGGCAACTAAGAAATACGTTAGTCACGACCTAAGTTTTGCCTCCAGAATGAGTCTGTCAGTCTGCAACGAGTGCAACGTTGTGAAGCAACTGCGTAGTGCGAACATGAGAACGCTATGAGTATGAGGTCGCAAAGTGGTCAATCCTGTTTACGGCATTCGACGTCTCACACATTGTCTAAAATGCAACCACAATATTCTGAGTCAATGGCAACAGAGAGCAGGCCTAGAGGTATCCAATGGTGGAAACAGTATAAGATTACGGAGTGTAGCTGAACTACTCAAGTCGACGAGTAACGTGCTACAGTGGTACTGGTTCAAAATGGCTCTGAGCACTATGGGACTTATCTTCTGATGTCATCAGTCCCATAGAACCTAGAACTACTTAAACCCAACTAACGTAAGGACATCACACACATCAATGCCCGAGGCAGGATTCGAACCTGCGACCGTAGCGGAACAATGACAGTGGTTAACAAAGTAAACTCTGAATTATGTCTAAAAAAGGACCTGCAGAATTTGATATTTCCTCAGAAAGGAATTTCGCAGAGCCAGAAAGAAGTGGCACAAGAAATATTAGTTTTTCTGTAACAGGAGTCTGACTGATGACCTCAGAAGTTAAGTCGCATAGTGCTCAGAGCCATTTGTAACAGGAGTCAATGAAGTGAGTGCTGTCGTATACCCTCGAGGGTGCGGACTGTGCACATAAGAAGTACAATGATGACGATACCCGCTTAACAAGTGAAAATGATGCTGAAATAGGTGCCGATCCATGTAATTGATCATGCTTGTCGGACAGGGAGCCACAAATCCCTTCTCCAATGAAACATAAAGGACACGCATTGTGCAAGGAGCGGATATTAAACGCGATTATGTACATGGAAGGTCAGTCACGGCACAGTAAAAGAAACAATTATGAATAGGTTTAGAATAAGTCCGCATAAGAAAAACTAGGATATTCAAGGGAGGATAAGGCACACTTGTTACGTTGCGTTTTTCAAGGATGCTCGATATAATTTACAGGATGTTCATCACAGTGATCTACTACAAAATTTCAGACAAAGCGTCAACTTGAAGATGCACAGAAAGCTGCGGAATCGGCCCGAAAATTTGTAGATGAGGGAAACAATCTCATCCCTTCATTCAGTAAGGAATTTGTTTCCAACTCCGATTAATCGCGATTTGAAGAGGAAATGCATATGTAAGGAATCGTGGGAATTGGAGGTGCCAAGAGAGTTGTATCAAATCAGCTAACATCAAAGCCTTAACACATTCGTATACAATTAAACCTACTGATAATCTGGATGGTAAATTGTCTGGAAAGTTATTTAGTGTGTAGTGAGAAGTTGGAGGTTCTCTGCCCCATATGATTCTTTCTCGTGTGCGTGATCTTGCAAGGGCAGTAAGGAATGTTTACTTCACAGCAAGCGAGAATTGGAAAATGGGCCTAAGAGAACTATAGCTATGGTATGAGCACTGCTTTTGGCCAACAGCTCATCAATTTCTTGATTCTTAGTGTGCGTATAAAAACAATACTCCTTCAGAGCAAGCCACCCCCTCCAGAAAATTATGTGACATTGATGTACGTACCAATTCGGCCTCTGGGTGTTTGTTTTTTCTTGCTTGTAAAACATATTTTCACACTCTCTGCAACTACGCCTTAAAGGATAGACAATTTCACAATAAGCTCCGCGATGAACTGTTTCGCATTCAGTTGCATGCCATCATATTCCATGATGTCTTATCACCTCGTTGCACCAATATGATTCTATACGTATTCTTTAAGAATGGATACCTAGTTGAACGTCCTGCACGTTTGAACACGGAAGAAGTTCGGCTTCGATCTTGATGGTGCGATCTTTTGTGATCACTTTGACCCACCATTTCTCATTCAGTATTCATAGTGCAAGTTAACGGTTAGTTTTGAACATTGTTTGAATGTCGACGATGTTGACTTTGTGGAATGTAATACATACTCGCCGTAGGATGTTGATATCTGCACCTCCAGGAGACGCATTTTCTGATGCCCTCCTGGTGCACAGGTCTTTCAAATGAGCCTTACTAGAGATAGAACTTGCGACATCACACTCAAGCGGTTCCTTGTAAGAATATTGCTAGTGAAACCTGGAACTGCGCTTTGACGCACAGTATTAATCTGTCAAGAAGTTTCATTTCCTCGTGCGACATCACACTCAAGCGGTTCCTTGTAAGAATATTGCTAGTGAAACCTGGAACTGCGCTTTGACGTACAATATTAATCTGTCACGAAGTTTCATTTCCTCGTGCGACATCACACTTAAGCGGTTCCTTGTAAGAATATTGCTAGTGAAATCTGGAACTGCGCTTTGACGCACAGTATTAATCTGTCAAGAAGTTTCATTTCCTCATACATTCAGTTGCTGGTAGAAGGAAACGTGGAGACTTGGGGACATTTGTCACGGAAAAGCATAATTTTTAAAGATATTTCGGGGCATTACGCTTGCTTTTGTAAAACTACTAGGCGTGTTTTTTAATTAATTACCGTTTTGATATTTAAAAAAAGATGTGCTAATTTTATTTTTACATGAAACCCTGTACCTTAATCTACTTTTGTACATAATTTCCGTCAATATTGAGGCACTTGTCATAATGTGGTACCAATTTTTGAATACCCTCCTCATAGAAGTCTGCCGCCTGACTTGTTAACCACTGCATCACCACTGTTTTGACTTCGTCATCGTCTTGAAGACGCTGACCGCTCAAGTGTTTCTTCAAGTGCAGGAAAAGATGGTAGTCACTGGGTGGAAGATCGGGCTGTACAGAGGATGATCTAGAGTTTCCCATCGAGAAGATGTGATGAGATCTTTGGTCTGATTCGCCTCATGCGGACGGGCATAGTTTTGCAGCAAAAGGATGCCTTTGCTCAACTTCCATGACTGTTTCTTTGATTCTGGTGTGGCGCAGGCCACCCATGTTTGATCGCCCGTAACAATTTGGATTAAGAAATCATTACCGTCTTTGTGGTATCGCTCAAGGAAAGTCAATGCTCTCTCTAAACGTTTGGTTTTGTGCACATAGGTCAAAATTTTCGGTACCCAACGTGCGCACAATTTTCTGTAATTCAAGTGCTCGGTCACAATGCCATACTACAAGAATCATTAGGAAAGTCATCCCGCAAGGAGCAAATCGTAAAGTGTCTGTTTTCCCTCACCTTATTGTCCACTTCCTGCACCAAACTTTCATTAACGACTTAAGAACGCGGACTCCAATGTTCATCATGCACATTTGTGCGGTCATCTTTAAATGCTGTCACCCACTTCCTTACCATTCCACCACTCATAATGTTTACTCCGTAAACTGCACAGCTCTCACCATTAATATCGATCGCTTCTACGCCTTTAGCACTAAGAAATCTTATAACAGCCCGTACTTCAAAGTCGGCGGGACTCACGATTATCGGAGGCATCTTAAACACTCGGTACAGAACGCAAACAAGGAAGAATCAGACTGTAATGGCATCAGTGCGTAGATTAAGGTACAGGCTTTCATGTAAAAATAAAATTAGTGAGATATCTTAGCACGTCTTTTTTTTTTAATTCAAAACGGTACTTACTTAAAGAAACACGCCCCGTATTATGTATCATTCTGCAGGTTGCTAGACACTCGTTTATCAGATGAGAAATCAGCGACATATGAAAGTGAACAGCCAGCGGACACTGGAGACGGAACGCATCCCTTCTACCCCCACACCACCGCGCCGCCAGGAAGCCACCGCCTCACGGCCACAAATCATCATTAGCATAATTCACCAGCCGGCTGGTTGGCCCGTATTAAATTATCCGGGGACCGCGGCGCTATCCGAGACCCACGGCTGCATTATTAATCCGCTCTATCCTGGAGAGGCGAGCAGCGTTCCGTTTGCGGGCGACACGAGCCGCGCAGACGCTGTGCAGCCGTGGCTGGCTAATTTCATTACCGGTTATTGTAAGATCAACAACGGCGGCGGCGACGAGCAACCGAAGCAGGGCGCTGCGCCTCGCCGCCGCCAGGGCCCGCCACGCGCGGGCACAGACTACGTTGTTGTGCGTCCCTGCAATCCCCTGTTCTCACAAAAGAAAAAAAAAAAAAAGGAAAACTAATCCGGCTGCTTCATTTTCACTATGGTATGATACGTAATATACCGTATACACAAGATCCAGGAATGAGAAGAACAGTGTAGGACAGAGAAGCTCTCTCTCTCTCTCTCTCTCTCTCTCTCTCTCTCTCTCTCACCTACTGATCAGTCCGTACATCAACGAAGGAATCACAAAAATATAAGACAGATTCAAGAGTGGAATTAAAATTCGACTTTTCGGGATATCAGTGATAAGAATCACTTGACCACGAAATAGCCGAAGTGA
Organism: Schistocerca serialis cubense; assembly: GCF_023864345.2. Lineage (NCBI taxonomy): Eukaryota > Metazoa > Arthropoda > Insecta > Orthoptera > Acrididae > Schistocerca > Schistocerca serialis. The sequence continues at coordinate 334,495,335 of NC_064638.1, read as the reverse complement.
AAGAATTTTCATACCTTGGAAGCAAAATAACGCGTGGCGAACGATACAAATGGTTCAAATGGCTCTAAGGACTATGGACTTGACATCTGACAAGGGAACCTCCCCATCGCACCCCCCTCAGATTTAGTTATAAGTTGGCACAGTGGATAGGCCTTGATAAACTGAACACAGATCAATTGAGAAAACAGGAAGAAGCTGTGTGGAACTGTGAAAAAATAAGCAAAATATACAAACTGAGTAGTCCATGGGCGACATAGGCAACATCATGGACATTATGAGCTCAGGAGCGCCGTGGTCCCGTGGTAGCGTGAGCAGCTGCAGAATGAGAGGTCCTTGGTCCAAGTCTACCCTCGAGTGAAAATTTTACATTCTTTATTTTTGCATAGTTATTATCTGTCCGTTCGTTCATTGATGTCTCTGTTCACTGTAATAAGTTTAGTGTCTGTGTTTTGCGACCGCATCGCAAAACCGTGCGATTAGTAGACGAAAGGACGTGCCTCTCCAATGGGAACCGAAAACATTTGATCGCAAGGTCATAGGGCAACCGATTCCTCCACAGGAAAACACATCTGATATATTCTATACGACACTGGTGACGGCATGTGCGTCACATGACAGGAATATGTTGTCGACCCACCTAACTTGTACACTTGGTGAATGGGTAAAAAGATTCTTCTACCTTGCCCGATTTAGGTTTTCTTGTGGATGTGATAATCACTCCCAAAAAAGTGATGAAAACATAAGAGTTTGTCACATAAACTGAAAATAACAAATTAAACTTTTCACTCGATGGAAGATTTGAACTAAGGACCTTTCGTTCCGCAGCTACTCACGTTACCACGAGACCACGGCGCTCCTGCGCTCCCAGTGCCCTTGATGTTGCCTATCATCCCATTAACTACTCAGTTTGTATATTTTGCTTCTTTTTTCACAGTTCCACACAACTTCTTCCTGTTTTCTCAATTGATCTGTGTTCAGTTTTTCAAGGCCTATCCACTGTGCCAACTTATAACTAAATCTGAGGGGGGTGCGATGGGGAGGTTCCCTTGTGAGTACATCAGTCCCGGCTGGCCGTAGTGCCCGAGCGGTTCTAGGCGCTACAGTCTGGAACCGCACGACCGCTACGGTCGCAGGTTCGAATCCTGCCTCGGGCATGGACCTGTGTGATGTCCGTAGGTTACTCAGTTTGAGGATGAATTATGTGAGAACGCACACTCAGATGACACCATTGTATGATAGCGCATTATGGACAGCGGTAAATCCAAAAAGAAGAGAATCTATGTGTTTGAGATCAGGTGGTATAAAAGGATATTCAAATATAAGCAACGATGAGGATCTCTGCAGAAACAGCAATGAGAGTAACGTGTAGAAAAATACTGAGAATGTGAAATTACCGGATGACTGGACGTCTATTAAGACGTAAAAATCTAGCTTCCATTGTACTAGAGGCAACTGCGGAGGGTAAAATGGATTCCAGTATGACCACAAATGGTTGACGCTGTTTAGTGTAAATGTTACTCTGACATGAAAGTGCTGGCATGGGAGAAGGCGCCATGACGGGCATCTAAAACCAGCCTGAAGACGGAAAAATACACTGTTATGAGCAATGTTTGTACTTTCCTCTCCAACATTATAGTTTTCAATTTCGCCTTGTACTTCTTGTTTACTGGATAAATTCAAATGAGGTCGAACTCTTGAACGAAATTTGGTCTTTTCAAAACTGTTATTATACCAGTATCACCTTGGTACTGACACTGAACCAGTACCAAACACGCAAACTGAACGTCAGAGCATGAGACATTACACATACCAACTTCTCAATATTTGTCAAATATGTTCGTGATGACACATTGTCTTAACAGAAGTTATAGTTATAGAAACTGGTGGTAATAAGGAAGTTGTTTCATAGAAGTTGACATCAGCACAATGCAATTTTCTGTTCCTATCTGTAGGCTTTGCCACGACTGAAAGCTTTTGAAAACTAGCCATTAATTTTCACACTAAACATTACGATTATGCTTCTGTCTAGAGTTACACCTATCTACAATTACAGTTTTATCTAGCCGTACCTAACACAAATGCTCCATTCATGTGAAATGCTGAATATTCTTTCTCATTATATCTTACACTAGACGGTTACAACGTGCTTTGGGTAGGTAAAGTAGGTAAGGATGCATTCCTTAACGGATTTTCAAAAACGTACCAAAAAAAGGACAAAATAACAACCTTACAAACATGAGCAGCACGTCCCATCAACACATAGTATCATTCTCTATACTTCCGTTATTTGACCTAAGTTTCAGAGTGCTTCATGTGTACAATCCACAAAAAATGGTTCAAATGGCTCTGAGCACTATGGGACTTAACATCTATGGTGATCAGTCCCATAGAACTTAGAACTACTTAAACCTAACTAACCTAAGGATATCACACAACATCCAGTCATCACGAGTCAGAGAAAATCCCTGACCCCGCCGGGAATCGAACCCGGGAACCCGGGCGCGGGAAGCGAGAACGCTACCCAACGCTGTAAGCCGTTGAATACAGGATTTTTTAAGATTTGACGTTTGTTGCAGTTAAGTCTTCCTTGGAGGACGCACGACATTTTTCTATTGCACAAGAAATTATATGTTTTTAGTAGACCGTACACTCATATGACAAGAGATGGGAACACGCGATGCACACAACAACACTGTCGAGCTTGATTGTTTTGGCAGTCCGTATGTAGGGTACAGTAGTGCAGTATTGGCCGGATTAATTTTTGTCACTTTCATTTGTTAAACTACTATTCGCTTATTTCTTATATACTATTCTTATATATACTCACTATATAATTTTCTCTTATATACTATCTCTTATCTCAGCACATGTTTTATGAATAGAAAAGTAATATCATTTTTATTTTTTATTTGTAGTGCTTAATTGCATCGAAAGCAAAAGAGCTACATTTACAAGGCCTCTAGAAATTGTCCTGCAATATCGATAACTATCTTTTCTGTGGTAGTTAAATGATGCACTGAACTGATACTTATTCGATAATAATAGAACACTTAACCATGGGAACTCAATTGTCAGCTCAGATAAGCGATATTTAAATCTTAGCCGGCCGCGGTGGCCAAGTGGTTCTAGGCGCTTCAGGCCGGAACCGCGCGACTGCTACGGTCGCAGGTTCGAATCCTGCCTCGGGCGTGGATGTGTGTGATGTCCTTATGTTAGTTAGGTTTGAGTAGTTCTAAGTTCTAGAGGACTGATGACCTCAGATGTTAAGTCCCATAGTGCTCAGAGCCATTTGAACCATTTTTTTAAATCTTGGTTTACAGGGATCCCTAATAAAATACAAAGTAATCTCCTGATCCACACATACAATTTGTGCCCAGCCTCTATACTTGCGCCTTGGTACAAGGCACTCATTATTATTCAAATGAATCCAAACACATAAAGCTCTTTCCTGCCAATTTTATGCACTCTTCATTCAATTTTACTTTTATCCTCTCAGTTTCGGGCCTTTACAATCTGAAAACAAGTAAGTAGAAGAAAACATAATTTTAAAGTTAGCCCGTCCGGTTAGCGGTGCGGTCTAACGCGCTGCTTTCCGGGCGGGAAGGCGTGCCGGTCCCCGGCACGAATCCGCCCGGCGGATTAATGCCAAGGTCCGGTGTGCCGGCCACTCTGTGGATGGTTTCTAAAGCTGTTTTCCATCTGCGAATGCGGGCTGGTTCCCCTTATTCGGCCTCAGTTACAGTAAGTCGACGATTGCTGCGCAGACACTTTCCCCACAGGGTACACCAAAACTACTCTACCTCGCAAACATTCGGGTTACACTTGTCTCGAATTAGACGTTCCCGGGAGGTCCACTGGGGGCCGAACCGCACAATAACCCTGGGTTCGGTGTGGGGCAGCGGAGGAGTAAGTGGACTGCTGTAGCCTGTTGTGGGGTTGTAAACCACTGCGGGCTACGGCTGGGACGCAACCTCTCAGTCGTTTCTAGGTCCACAGATCCATACAATACAATAATTTAAAAGTTGATATTACTTCTGACCGATACTGAAAGAAAACAGGGTCGTTGGTACTATACAACATAGTGTACCCTCTTTTATAGAAATTATCATGAAACGATTGTTAGATATCATTCCATATATAATATAAATAAGGCATATATAGCAACAAAATTGATTACATACCTTACAAATGCGTATCACAGGCCTCAAAATATCTTCCGTGCGCAAAGAACTACGGCAACAACATCAAACACTTAGAGCAGGGAAATTACTGCTGAGAGGAAGGAGAAATCCGAATCCAGTGGAAATGGATATACAAGATTGCTTCTGCTTGCTGTACCCTTCTGCCATTTGGAAACGGAAAAGGAAATCTCAGTAGTGACTGGTACAGTAACTAGGCGATACTGCACGACTCTTCCGCGATACTGTGGGGACGTACAGTGTCGCATGAGCGTAGTGACCTCAAAATCCTTGCACATGGTACATTCACCCGTCAACTTTGTTGTCACAGGTATTGTTATCTATGTAAATGTTTTGAAGGCTGCATTCGGCCCCATTCTTATGGATGATATTACACGACCACATCGAACTACAGGGTGTTCGATGAATGGACTCGTCTGCCCGGTCCCCTGACTTAAATTCCATGGAGCACGTATGGCGTGCCTTGCGGAGACGTATTGCAGCGCGCTCTCATGCACCATGACCATCCAGCAGTTGTCAACCGAATTGCTGGAGCACTGGAACGCCCTACTACAGAAACTCTTTACAACCTTGTGGTAAGGTCTCATGGGACCAAGCTGCTGAGGTCATCGGTCCCTAAGCTTACACGCTGCTTAATCCAACTTAAACTAACCTACGCTAAGGACACTTTTTTTTTTTTTTTTTTTTTTTTTTCACTTGCCGCCCTGATTTTACGACCCACCACCTAAGTGCTTAAGGTGGGTCTATTTTGACCACTTGGCCGCTACGACCGGTGTGCGGACACTGATGTAGTTGATGAAACTCACACCAGTTCCCGCATCCGGTCGCACCGTTGCCCGTGTCCCGCCACGTGGAGGCGGGTCTGTGCTTTTTTTTTTTTTTTTTTTTTTTTTTTACTTTGGCAGCTTTCCCAAAACTGATTTAACAAAAATTGTACAAAAATTAATTTTGAATTGGAAGAAGGAAATACAAGGAATAGTTTAGTCTGAAGAGGAGAAAAGACGATAGGAAAGGAAGAGATGATAGTCCCACCACCGTAGGGGACTGAGGATGAGCGTCTTGGGATTTATCTTCAAGCCTCTGATCCTCAGTCCCCTAACCTTAGCCTAGGAAGTTCTATTCTATTCTAGTTGTGGCGTTTGATATCTCTATTTATGTTCTATCTGGTTACTTGTATACAGGTTTAGAGTGCCGTGGTAGCTGATGGCAATTGCGACGGTGCGCCGACACTGTTTATGTCTAATTTTATACATATACATATACGAACCATTGTAAGAAGCAGTGCCTCAGTGGCTATTCACTCACACAAGAGGGAATGCGCTAGACAGGACAGTGTGCTCCTTATATAGCATCAGTCCTGGCGCACGCAGCAGATGTGGACGACTGGGCGCCCATTGATAAGAGCGCCGGAAATGACTCTGCACAAACTTGATTTTATCCCGCTGCGAGCCTAGTAATACTAGGGCTCGCAGCTCCATGCGCTCTCTCTCGCACACTCGGCTAGTGGCTAGTGGTTCATCCTCTTTGGAAGATTGTCGCATTGTGGGTGACTGTACTTTGTATAACCATTGAAGCAGTTCTCAAAAAAAAGGCCCTTTTAAGGGCCACAATACTACACATTGATCTTGCCAAAAACCGAGAAGCGATTCTTCTTGGTGTTGTAGCTCTCTGGGGCACCCTGGGATGCTCTCTGGGTTCTCTGGGAGCTCAATAGATGGCAGCACAGTGAGTCACGTGACCTAGTGGCGCGTGACCTTGAGTGTGCGAGAGAGAGCGCATGGAGCTGCGAGCCCTAGTATTACTAGGCTCGCAGCGGGATAAAATCAAGTTTGTGCAGAGTCATTTCCGGCGCTCTTATCAATGGGCGCCCAGTCGTCCACATCTGCTGCGTGCGCCAGGACTGATGCTATATAAGGAGCACACACACGCTCATGCCCGAGGGAGGACTCGAACCTCCGACGAGGATAGCCGTGCGAACCGCTCCAAGGCGTCTCAGTCCGCGCGGCTACCCCGTGCGGCTCACAACCTTCTGACCAGCGTGGAAACACGTTGCAGAGCATGTATTGCCGTTCGTCGTGGTCAGACACTGAATTTAAAATCATGTCCGACATTTTATAACGTCATCTGGAACATCGTAAATCGCGATGGCTTCAGTGTAATTACTCGCTTTAAATAAAATTGTCGTTTCTGATCGTCTCGCAGGCCGTGGTGGCCGAGCGTTTCTAGGCGCTTCAGTCTGGAACCGCGCGACCGCAACGGTCGCAGGTTCGAATCCTGCCTGGGGCATAGATGTGTGTGATGTCCTTAGGTTAGTTAGGTTTAAGTAGTTCTAAGTTCTAGGGGACTGATGACCTCAGAAGTTAAGTCCCATAGTGGTGAGAGCCATTTGAACCATTTTTTTGTTCGTCTCACTGCTTAAAAAATGGTTCAAATGGCTCTGAGCACTATGGGACTCAACTGCTGAGGTCATAAGTCCCCTAGAACTTAGAACTACTTAAACCTAACTAACCTAAGGACAACACACACATCCATGCCCGAGGCAGGATTCGAACCTGCGACCGTAGCGGTCGCGCGGTTCCAGACAGTAGCGCCAGAACCGCTCGGCCACCAGCGGCCGGCTCTCACTGCTTATTTCTTGCCCTCACCTTCTGTGCTGTACTGAACTATACTGTAGCAGTTACATCTATGAATAGTTAACCTTTCACCAAGCTGTGTCACTTGGCAGAGGCACAAGGTGCGAAAGTTACTTCCGTCATAAAATTTTACGAATCAATGTACAAATCTATTTTCAGCAGAAAATGTTTTTCAAATTGTTAGAGACGCACGCCCTGTACGTCTATGACAGACTTATGTATTCTGCTTCTAGAACATTTACCCTGGGTTCTTTCCCATTGTCTGCAGTGTCATTCTGATAAGGCCATCAGTCTACTCTTTCCCGCTGCAACACCTTTACATTCTTCATCGACTTTATTGTTGGTAGTGTAATGACCTTGGGGCAATGTGAAATTTTAGGTTACGACTAGAATACAAGTAGTCATGAATCTAAATCATTAGCGAATGAAATCTCGCGTTGGGTACTTATGGTATGGACTTTACTGAATACAGTGTAAAATTGAGTTATTTATTACCGTCGTTTTCTGTTTTCTGCACACGAAGGACATTATATGGCAGGCGAAGGTACTTATCGTAGTTGGCGAATAAATTATACAACTTCCTATCTTCACGGCATATTTGCTTAATATTGTTAGGCAGTAACTGTTAATTTGTTATTAGAGGTAAATATAGGCAGTGAACAACCTTCATACTAGTAAACGATTACCCGTTCTCCGGAAAGCGTACTTTAATCGAATATTGATCACGCAATGTTATCCACATCACGTAAACGGGGCCTTAACATGCATATGAGCTAATACTGCAAGTCATGTACGAATAAAAGCACTGTGTCACAGTCTGAGAAATAGCGCAGTAAAACACATACAAAATATTTAGGGGGGTAGTCAATATAACTCTAGCAATGTTTCATTTTAGAAATGCGCTGAGATACTGAGAAAATATTTCGTTCCCTTGTTGTTTCTGGAGAAAAAAGAACATGTACCTGCACTTACTTCAAGGAACCTCATATCATTTCAAGCTCTGTAAATAACATTATTTAATTTCTGTGTCTCACACATGGTTATATGAAATCGAAGTAGACTAATGTTGAAAAAAAAAAAAAAAAAAAAAGATGGCCCCACGAATTCGACACAAGAAGCAGTATTTTATGCGCCCAGTTCCCTCATGATTTCTCTATTGCAAAATAAATATGATTCCTATCAATTATTGGCACAAAATTATAATCACGATATGGCTTCAAAAAATCACAACATTGGAAATCCAATTACAAAAAAATATGAGTCTGAATCCAGCTACTGTGGTAGCAAGTTGAAGAAGTTTTTCCATTATCTTTTGGACGCATATGCTCTTTTGTTTTTCCGTGCTTGCTAAGATAATTGATGAGATATTCTGCCTTATGCAAGACACTGTTTCTTTGTTTTACTTATCCCACACGTGTTCAGTGCTTATTGTGCTGTCATCAGAGCGATATTTCTCTTACCGATTGTGAAAAATGGTTCTAATACAGTCACATTCGAATTTATATCTAAAGCTATTTACATAACATGAACAAGTGATAACTAGGCATCAATTTTGTATTGCTTTAAGTAGGTGTTTAATTGCACGTGCATCTAACTGGCATACAAATTATTGCATGTTTTGTAGTGGCTAAAATTAGGCCTAGAATACAAGATTGCTTTGAAAATATTTGCACAGTTCTGCACAGACCTTACATGTTGTTAGAATGGTGCCTTCATGTTGGCAGATTGACAGCTTGTCATCTGAAAAACATCACAAACCATTTTTATTTTCTGTTTCTGTTCTATTCCAGATCGAAACTCGCGTTATTTATCTTGTTACTTAACAATTCTTGATTCTTCTAGCCCTTATTCCCGTTATTTACGATGTGCAAAACTGACGGTCTATCGTGTATTTTTATTAATTTCATCACATCAAATAAGGTTTTTTCTTTCTTTTAGCTTGTTATTGTAGTTATCTGCTGTTCATTTGCTTCGATCCAGTATTTGATGGCTGATGCACGAATTTCATGGAACTTAACTGTGTGTGGTAGCAGTGACGCATGGTGTCAGAGAAAGTGGAAATATATATATAGACCCATCCAATCACCCACCCACCCATCCACACACACACACACACACACACACACACACACACACACACACACACACACACACCGATGATCTAAAATATTATGACCACCTGCTTAATAGTATATTATTCCTCTTTTCAAACACAGTACAACAGAGATTCTGCATGACATGGATTCTACAAGTCCTGGACGGCATTCGAGAAGTCGGTCTTCGCACAGGTCAAGCAATTCCCGCAAATTACTGTATGGTGGTTTACGGGGACGCAGGTGGCGCCCGATATGTTTTCCTTTTACCCTCTCAGTTTCCGCCATTTCGCCGGCCGGTGTGGCCGAGCGGTTCTACGCGCTACCGTTTGGAAACGCGCAACCGCTACGATCGCAGGTTCGAATCCTGCCTCTGGCATGGATGTGTGTAGAGTCCTTAGGTTAGTTAGGTTTAAGTAGTTCTAAGTTCTAGGGGATTGATGACCTCAGATGTTAAGTCCCATAGTGCTCAGAGCCATTTGAACCATTTTTCCGCCATTTCGATCTGAAAACAAGTAATGAAATTTCTGAGTGATTGGCCCAGATTTACAGACTGAGAGCATCTTTCGGCGGGTTTAGTGCCATCTCTGATCAGTTAAAAGGACTGTGTCTGTGATATAATATCCACAGTCAATGTCTGTCTTCAGGAGTTCTGGGAGCCGGAATGCTGCAAACCTTTTTTTGTTGTGTGTACATTCTTAGGAGCGCATGCAGTGCTGCCAGGCAACTCGCTACATATTTCATGATCGTTATTGGTATTAATGTTTTGTTTAGTGTCTCGCTGGTACGATAATATGTGCTGCTATAACCCAACATGGGTATTAACGGGGCGAGAATGTTGCCAAAATTTGTGACGCTGCTGTACGAGACGAGAATGTGCGATGGTGGACTTAGCCATTATTCGTACAAGCAGTTTTGTTATGTGGACTGTAGCCAATAAGAGATATGAAAGAACAGAATTAAAAGTGTGTTTTCTAAATTTGTCGCCACAGTAAAGTTCACAGAATAGGATAATACTTTTTAAAACAATGAGAGCTAACTGATGAAACAAATAAAAGAGCACAAACCACCCAATAAAAGTAAAGCCCATAAAAAAATGCATGAAATGAAGATGGAACAGACGTATGCTGTCAGTCCCTCAAGTGACTAACGAGATCCCAAACATACAGATAATAGGATTTATTAACGATTAACTGGCCACCATTCCATCGTATGGTCTGAAAAGTAAGCTTTACGGCATTTTGCGTTCTGCAGCAATCAGTTGTAATCGTTATTGTCCCTCCCCTTCCTTTATTTTACACAATCTGTACCATATGCAAACTATCGTATGAGTAACACGCTAACTTGCCTCTTTTGTAAAATTCTGGAAAAACAGATATTGCCATAAGCAAATAATCATATGAGTAACGCGCAGACTTGCTTCTTTTGTAAAAATCTGTAAAAATAGATATTGCCATACAATTTTTTTGTGTGGGAGAATACAAATTAGATGAAACTTGAAACTAGTAGGTTTAGCTTCAAACACCCGTCCCGCTAACGGGATTAAGGATTTGCGTTGTTTCTCTATACCACTGAAGAGAAATACAGGTATGGTGTCTATGAAAGGACACGGCTGATTTCCCTATTCACTTTACGTAATCAGAACTTGTGCTTCGTCTTCACTGACGTTGGTCGACAGGGCGTTAAATCGTGATCTTCCTTCTTCTTACCATCGAAAAAATCGGAAATTTGTTGTTATCACCTCACATAACAGGTTGCCTCATGAAACAGGTGAAAGTTTAAAGGCTCAACTTGTGAAAAATGTTTACTCGGTCGAATAAACATCACACTAGTATGAGTAAATCGTGAACATATGCTTAGATAGGATTTCATACTTGTAATCACAATATAATTTCGCGGGTGAAATGTAATCGATACCTGTATTCCATGGAAATGAACATCGAAATAGTAAAAGCTCCACACTAGTAGGCGATGGTCAAATTCGAGCAAAGATGGCGTTGAGATGAGCTGGGTCCTAGAGGTTACTTTTACTAAATGAAGAGTGAAAAGCGATTTCTTATTTTATTTTCTATCACAGTCGCTAAATTTTGGTGATCGTTTTCGAGTATTCATTCATTATCAAACCAAGAGGCTCTTATTGTGAAGGTAATAGTCACTTGTTGAAGAATTTTCATATGTCAGATACTTGACAGACGAACCCTAGGACTTCATGACTGATTGAGTACGTTAGAAATTACATCATCTCCATATGAAGATGAGTAAATACTAGAAACTGGTCACCTACCTACAACGTAGTAGCCATTCTTGCATTTGTTAAAAAAAGGAGACGGAAGGTTTCCGAGATATAGTCTAGGTGGGGGACATTGTTTAAATTTCTCACTATCTTCCGAAACTACACCCATTTCGATTTTGCGGGAAAGGTATGTTTTGAAAGCAGATTTAATTCAGTCCAGGATCCTCCTTGCAGTAATAACAAGCTTCGCACAGAAAATTTTAAAGCGGTTTATCTTCCAAATGAAATCTGCAATCTTAATTGCGTAGCAGGTGCTGTTCGTCTGTAACATTAGGGCGTTCATAACTCTTCCTACAACATTGTTACATACCAAATTAAGTACAAAATGTCCTGTCTTATACCCTACTGCGTTCGTAAAATATGTGAGGGTTTAGTAATCCTAGACTAATATCACTCAAGGACTACTTTTGATCATTTCACATGGTATTTTGAGTATGAAGAAGGTCGCTGTCCGATGGGTTCCGTTACAACTCACATTCATTCACAACGCGCGCTGAACCGAAACAGAAGGGAAAATGTTGCATGTCTGTCAGACCACACCAGATGACTTCACCAAGGGCGAGTGAAGGGGGTATCGCTATGACTCCGAGCTAAACACAAACATGTGGATGCACCACAGCCTAAAAGTACGGAAACCCAACCATTATCGGGAATGGTGCTACTGAGTATGTTGTTCGCCTTTTTTGCTCTGCTGTTGCATGATACTAATTGATTATACTGCTAAGAGGGAAACCGCAGAAGGAGCATACTACCGAAATATACTGACGTGGTAGCTGGAGACTGCCAAGACGAACTTTGCCGAGTAGCTCCACGTCAGCGGCCCAGCTCATTCTGCATTGAACACACAGACTCCCACACACACACACACACACACACACACACACACACACACATACATACATACTGCTTCTCTGATCTGTCAAATCCAGCTTCGTCCTCGTATTGTTCTGACATGCAGTGAGTTCCTTCTCTTTCCTCAGATGAAAAAACCATTACGAAGCAGAAATTTCTGCCGGCCGGAGTGGCCGTGCGGTTCTAGGCGTTACAGTCTGGAACCGAGCGACCGCTACGGTCGCAGGTTCGAATCCTGCCTCGGGCATGGATGTGTGTGATGTCCTTAGGTTAGTTAGGTTTAATTAGTTCTAAGTTCTAGGCGAAGTTAAGTCGCTTAGTGCTCAGAGCCATTTGAACCAGAAATTTCCATAATGACAACGAGGTGATTTTCGAGGTTGAGCGTTTCCTGAAAATCCAAAATGCGAATACCTGCGACTACGGTCTCCGTAATTTCATCCATCGTTGAGAAAAGTGCCACACTGAAGGATCAGAGAGTGGAGATGAACTTGAAACCACTGTATGTTTCGTGGTTGAAGCCCAATTTGGCCGACATAATAAGACACTGTGACTGACAGTAGCTTTAATGAATTACTCCCCGGATTATATTTCCTGCGAAACGGTCCGCAGATGTTGCTTTCTCCAGCTTTTGACGCCGAGCGAGACTCTCGAGTCGGTCGTCCAGATCTCTCGACAGGAGCCGCTCTGCCGACGGGGCACCATGTGCTGCTCGGGATGACCCGTTGGCAGCATAATCCGCGGCCGGCCGGATTGCTGCTCTTAATCACAACAGGGATCCGCCGCGGCTGACCGGGCCCTGGGCCTGCTTCTGCGCCTGCGACCTGCCTCGTGCCGGCCGAGTTTTAATTGAGTCCAGCCGCCTCACCCAATACGCTGAAACTTGAGGACCTGCCACGGGCGGAATTAAAGCTTCATTAGGCAGCAGAGGGCGGCCATCTGGCAGTGCGGCTCTAGATTAAAGCGGCGGGGCCATCAGTATGCCGGAACGTCTGTTTGTCCGGGGCCGCGGTCGCGCTGCAGCTGGTAACGAGTTTTGTCCCGTAGTCACCCAGCTGGATCACAGTGGCAACGACCAACTCTCCTCTGCCCTGTCGCCCGGTGTATCTTGATGGGGTTAAACCTCTACTGAGAGAAGCGTCTGTAGCGGCCCGTACAAATGACAATTCTGAGTGACTACTGTTGCATGTTGTATCGGAGCCGTCTCGTTACGGAGGAGTGAGATGGTGTGCCTTGAGATCTTGATTGATGGCGTCGCTGCACAGTGCTTCACACCGATGTGCCAGAATGTACGTCATCTGTTTAGCATAGCTAGGCAAACCGATAAACATCACATAGACAACAAATTATAGTTTATTCGAAAACTTCGTAGAATGTCCTTCACGTGACTAGTTCCTATACCACCTTGTCTTCTGTTGGAAAAATTAACTCTCTGAATTATACTGGCTTCTCTATGGAAGTATTAGAGATTCTCTCTCGCTCTTGTCCTACACTATCTGATCAAAAGTCTTCGGACATTTCTTAGTGGATATTAATACACGGTGTGTTCATATTTCGCCTTTATGACGGATTGAACTCTGCTGGTGACATTTCCAAAGAGATATCTGTCGGTCTGCAGACGAAGGGGTTCATCATTCCTCAAGAAGTCCGCCCCAGCTAGCTGAGTGGTCAGCACGACGGAACGTCATACCTACTGGCTCGGGTTCGATTCCCGGCTGGGTCCGAGATTTTCTCCGCTCGGGGACTGGGTGTTGTGTTGACCTTATCATCATCATTTCATCCCCATCGACACGCAAGTCGCCGAATTGGCGTCAACTGAAAAGACTTCCACCAGGCGAACGGTCTACCCGACGGGAGTCCCTAGCCACACGGCATTTCCATTTCCTCAAGAACCGACCCAGACTCGGTAAAGATGTTGGATGCTCGCATCTGGATGGTCTAACTCACCCAAAAGAGCTCAGATCTTGACTCTGCTCAGGCCATTCTATTTGAGGACTGTTAAACGAATATACAATCTATTACCCCACATATGCAGCTTTGTGACTGATTGCATTGTGCAGAGGCAAACAACTATACTCTTCGAACCGTTTCTCTACTGCACGCAGGATACAGTGCTGTAAAATGTGTTCATAACCTTACACATTTGGCGTCTTCTTAAGCGCTACAAGGGAACCACACACTAAGGGTAAAAACCAGCCGCATAACGTATCACCACCTACTCCGCACTTCACTGTTGGCACTACACATGACGGCAGGTAAGATTCTCCATGCATTCGCCAAACACGGATTCAGTTTCCACGGGATACAGCGTCATTCAACACTCAAAATCACTCACTTCCATTCGTCGCTTTTTATACCACCTCAAGCGTCGCATATCATCAAAAGAGAAATGTGTCGCTTATGAGGAGTTTATCGACCATCGTACTACATTCCTTTTAAATCGCTACGTACACTCACTGCATCAGCTGCAGCGCTGGTAGCACTTTAGAATTCACAGTGATATCTTCCAGTGATTTCGTGCGGGTTTTTACAATCCGCAATGCACGATGGTCCCCGTCCCTCAGTGGTCTGCACGGCCCTGGTTAAGCTGTAGTTGTTTCTTCACGTTTCCTCTTCATAGCCACGTAACCTAGAGTCGACTTTGGCAGCCTTAGATTTGTTGCAATGTACCTGACGGGTTTGTTACTCAGGAGATGTCCAATGACTAGTCTACATTCGAAGTCACTGAGCTCCCCTGACACCCCCATTCTGGCGTTACTGCTTCTCTACCGACAACACAATACTCTCTGCCTCCGTTTATATTGGCGGGTCGGCCTTTAGCGAGATCTAGTGCCGTATTCCGCAGTATATAAGGGTGTCTGGATAGTGCGTAGTGTACACAACCGATTTATGCTATGGACAATTTGAGCAGATAATACTGTGTTTACTGACTGCTTAAGTCATCAAAACATGAAAATGAATTACAAAATAATTTCTATGTGGTATCTACATAGTGCCACCAGCCTTGCCGCAGTGGTAAGACCGCTTCCCGTCAGATCACAGTAGTTAAGCGCTGTCAGGCTGGGCTAGCATGGGTGACCATCCGGTCTGCCTAGCGCTGTTGGCAAGCGGGGTGCGCTCAGCCCTTGTGAGGCAAACTGAGGAGCTACTTGATTGAGAAGTGGCGGCTCCGGTCTCAGAAACTGACACACGGCCAGGAGAGCGGTGTGCTAACCACAAGCCCCTTCATATCAGCATCCGGTGACGTCTGTGGGCTGAGGATGACACGGAGGCCGGTCGGTACCGTTGAGTCCGCATAGCTCGAAAAGGGACAACTGTCACCGAAGAATAAAAAGTATGAGGTCTTTTACAAGAGTCCATGGTCTGGATGGAAGGATCTTAATTGTGGTCCCTCTCTTTTGAGCGCAACCCGACGGATACCTATAGTAGATCGGGGAAAACCACCGTTCAGGCTGTGTTGCTGGCGGGGCCGGAAGGTGCTAACTGCCACACCGTGTATCATTGTAAGTCTCATTGGCTCAGTGTGAACTGTTTGTACAACCAACCTACACAGCCTATACCTCAACCTTCACTATACTAGGAACCTCTCATCTGAAGCTTAAAGTTGGGCACCTCTTCAAGGGACCTACGCCCCCCTGGTAAGAGGCGGCGCACGTCCTGGATGGAAGGATCTTAATTGTGGTTACTCTCTTTTGAGCCCAACCCGACGGATACCTATGGTAGATCGGGGAAAACCACCGTTCAGGTCGTGTTGCCGGCGGGGCCGGGAGGTGCTTGCGCCTGATGTACTCTACTAGGAGCCTTGTAGGCTCAACACAAACCGTTAGCATCATTACCTTTATTACTATTACCACAAGAACCCTTTCATTAGCAACTCTGAGCCAAGCACAAAATCAGTTACCTCTCTATTGTATATCGTAAATAGTTTAGCACGCTGGACATGGAGGTCTTAGACTTAGTATCTTCTAGTTAAGTTAGTCTTTATGATGGTAGATGTTAAAGGCATGGTGAGCAATGGCCGGCGTCTTGAGGGTCATTCCAAGACCCGGGCCGCCGCCCACAACCAGGTGACGGGCAATATTATACCTACCTCTTCTCTATTCAATTCTCTTCCTTCCTTCTTTCTAAATATTTAATTTCGTTTTGTTTATTAATATCTCACTTGATTTTGTATTAGTTATAAGTTTTTCTAATGCTGCACAAAAAAAAGATATCAAATGGATGTAAACAAATAGAGCCCGCCTCCACGTGGTGGGACACGGGCAACGGTGTGAGTGGGGACGGGAGCCGGGGTGGTGTTACTTTCAGTCACACCGGACCCCGGATCCAGTCACAGCGGCTAAGTGGCAACATACGACTCACCATAAGAAATTAGACGGTGGGTCATAAAAAATAAGCAGCTAGTGAAAAAAAGAAAAAAAAGAAAAGAAAAGTCCAAAAATAATACCGTTTCATTGCAGTTTCTCAATAAATCGCACCAACTTACAGAGTGCACATTAAACTGAATACCGGAGGATCACAACTGTGAGCAGCTTAAGCTGGACCCATCATATAGAACATTTTGTGGGTAAGGCGAATCGAAGACGAAGTTTTCATGGTAGAACACAAAGAAAATGCAACAAATCTGCTAGGAAGACGGTTTACAGTAAATTGTCCGTCGTCTTCTAGGGTGTTTCTGTGTGATATTGGATCCTTAACAAATGGATTGATGGAGAACAACAAAAACAGTGCAAGGACGAACAATTCAGTTTGTTTTAACACAAAATACGAGAGAGAGTACCACGTACATGATAAGCTATGGTAGGTGGTAGTTACATGAACATTCCAGACAGAAAGGTGGCACTATAAGCAGCGATAAAAAGCTTGTACGTGGAATAATCGCATGCAGTCGATAAAAAGCAGTGATTATCCGTGTACTGCCTAGGAGGGTACAGTGGAGCAGATATTTATATAGTTAAAGGTAACCACTGACGTCTCTGTTGTTTACTGCGAGCTGCTAATCTTAGCAAGTGAAAGTAGTGCATTATGAATAATTTTCCAATGAACTCTCACACACACAGAAATCATAAATAGAGTGGCGATGAGAAAGGAAGATTATTGTTCGACGTCATTGTGACACATTCATTCACAACGCGCGCTGAACCGAAACAGAAGGGAAAATGTCGCATGTCTGTCAGATCACACCAGATGACTTCACCAAGGGCGAGTGAAGGGGGTATCCAAGTAGGAGAAAAGTGTGGAAGATAATACGTCATGGTTTTAGAAGGAATCACCTCACTATCAAGTAATGTGATTTAGGGAAACCATGGAATCTTAAGGCAGAGAGGTGGACAAGAATTTTAAAGTTCACTGTTCCCGAGAATCGGTCCGTGTCTAACGTTAGTTATGTGTTTTGGGATTATACCCGAGTAACTGAACAGTAACTACCACATTTTTCCAAAATATAATGTATGTCTGTTTGTCTTTAAAAGCCGGCCGGTGTGGCCGTGCGGTTCTAGGCGCGTCAGTCTGGAACCGCGTGACCGCTACGGTCGCAGGTTCGAATCCTGCCTCGGGCATGGATGTGTGTGATGTCCTTAGGTTAGTTAGGTTTAAGTAGTTCTAAGTTCTAGGGGACTGATGACCACAGACGTTAAGTCCCATAGTGCTCAGAGCCATTTGAACCATTTGTCTTTAAAAGCCTTTTGATTTTTGAAATTTGTTGAAAAGGCAGTGAAGGAAATGGTACCATATTTTTTTGCTATGCATGTATCACCTACAAAGAAGTCAAATAATGTATTTAATCTTCTGACCCCGCAAATGGACGAAGAGCAATAGACAACAGTCTATATTCTTTTAAGGTGTAGCAGCTAAAAGACAACGAAAGCAAATGTATTGAATAAAAACATCATCTTATTTATTTCTACTATTGAGAAATAGCTGTCGAGTCCTGTCGCTCGTTTATGCTCGCAACAACGTAACGATTACGCTACATTAGTTGGAACTGTTAAATTACACAAGGAATTTCTGAGCATATGAGTGATTTCCAAATAGGGGTACAAGAAAATAAAGGGCAAATCAGAAGCAGCGACTAAAACTACAGAGTCTTATGGAAGATACGAGTCATGATGGTAATCCAAGTCCTTAGATTGGAACACAAAACAAGCACAAAAAAAGGAACTTCACTTTCAGCTGCAACTTACCATACGTCTAAATTTCGGTCATTCGTCATAAAAATCCAAGTGAGTTCCTAAGCTATGTATTTTATATTGTTCGGTTGATATCTGATCTACGTTACTCACCTGCAAGATCGTTTACAAAATGCTGTGCAGGTATCATTTAATAATGAGATTTCAAAGACGTCAGTAATTTGAACAAATAACCAAAATAAATTATTAATAGTTTGTCTGAATTCAGTGTATTCCGGCTTATATAACTGATTGCTTTTGTTTTAAAGTATTCTCTATCTTTGAGTACTCTTGTCTTAAAAGTATTTAACTATAATTCATCTAATTTGATATATTTGTAATTTCGTTGGCTTTGTAAATAATCAGATATTAGTAAAACGGTCAGTGTGCTTCATAAGTTTCAGTAAGGACAAGAAGCAGAATTAGGTATCCTCTCTAACACCTGTTTCTAGTTTCAAACGGGCGACAGATTAAAAAAAAGAGTCCAAAGAGCAATAACCTGTTGCTATACGTATGTCACTGCAATTCAGACGACTCTTTTGTCGACTAAGATGAATGAAAGCTGTTGTTGCTTGCTTCTTTCAATAACGCATGACTTTTATATCACAACTCTTTGTAACGATGAGACCATTTCACTTGCATTGAACAATAGTACTAGCAAGTGTGAAGCGATGTCAGAGCTCAGGGCCTTTTAAGATCTGTTAATTAACTATTGATTGTCGCGCAGTAGAAAAGAGAGTCACGTAACAAATGTTTGGTGACGAATTTGACACAACAGAACGCGAATATAAAATGAAAAAGGTAAACAAAATTAGCTGACACAAAATATGTAAAAATTGTCGGTAGTGCATTAAACGGCTCTAGTGCCTCATACATCTTCCCAATCATTACGTCATAGAAATTAGAAAACTATCACAAAACTGTTTGGAAGTAGTGAAAAAGAACATTTTGGCTAACGTGTGTCTAACGAAGCGGAAATGGTTAGTGCTCAAAGTAAACTGCACCTAAAAACGTTCATTTACCAGTTTCATTAGTGGAGACAGGGACTTGCATTTTTTGTTTCAGGTTTCCCGTGGTTCTCCAAAACCTTTCCTATTCAATCCTGGGGTTGTTTGTTTCGATGCAGCCACCATTCATTCGTTTTCTCGTATTTCTGCAGCTAAGCGACAAAGAAAGACTGCCTTTCACCACCAACCTACCTAATTAAAAGATTGAAAAGTCGTAATTTTGAGTGCATAAGCTTTCGGTAAGGAATCCGGCACAATCACTGCGTAGACTAACAAACAATACGTAATGAAACTGGTCTATGACAAGTTCTACGCTATTAAACAGTTTAAGGGGAATCAACTCACTGAGTATTTCAGTACCTCCTGATATTAATTTACACATTACGACGTCCGTACGTAATTTGTAAGTCAGATTGAATATCTAATGATTCTTTTCCGTAAATTTTGTGATTATATTTACAATCACAGAAAATGGCATAATCAAATATTAACTTCCTTACATTAATGGATATCATGGAATTTATGTACGTGGCAATATCTCTCGAAATCTCCTTTCGTCACACTTGGTGAAACACTTTATTTTAGAATAACTTACTGACTATTTCAAACTTAGATATATTTACTTTAACGTATTTTTTTCGTTAGTAATTGACGTAATTTGTTTCTTGGTTGATAAGACTTTGGATAGCCACATTCAGATCTTCTTAGCGGCTTTTAATCTGCGAACTATGAAAAGTTTATATAGACGGTTCAAATGGCTCTGAGCACTATAGAACTTAACTTCTGAAGTCATCAGTCTCCTAGAACTTAGAACTGCTTAAACCTAACTAACCTAAGGACATCACACACATCAATGCCCGAGGCAGGATTCGAACCTGCGACCGTAGCGGTCGCACGGTTCCATACTGTAGCGCCTAGAACCGTTCGGCCACCTCGGCCGGCGTTCGTATAGAGTTGAGCGCTTTCGATCTACTGAGGCATCTACGTCCTGTATAGAAAGTGGAGTTCGAGCAGAAAAATTTACACCACTCACCTCGTAAAGCCTATTATAATGCAGGCAATAGCTAACATATAATTCGCTGGTTCTCTCTGATTTACAAGCTTTCGTATTTTGCGCAGTGACAAAATTAGCTGAGTGTAGTGTTAAAAGCATTCATCATAGGGGAGCGAGGATATTTTAGAAATCTAAATCATAATAACTTTCATTAGTATTTCAAATAATTTATCACAAGCCAGAAACAGATCCATTAGAAGTAACACTTCTAAAGAAGAGTGAATTACGTTTCTGCTGCTTAGATGTTTCCATTTATACGGTAAGACAACTCCCGAGGAAAAACTAAACACGATTTGGTTCCACCTCTACATCCAAGCCGAGGAACTTTTCTAAGAGTCAATTTTTTATTCTTAATTTTAACCCCTCAACAGAAGTAGAGGCCGTGGCGGACAGTTCCAGATCAACAGAGGCAGCGACAGCCCTGTGCTTAAAAATAGAAACTTCTGTGCAGCATTTGATAAAGTGTACTCTTATTATAATGCGACCGTCATATGAGGACTCTTGTCACCCCATTAGAGCTGTTTCGAAAGGTGAAGGCTACAGTTCTATCCTCTCGCTACTTTCACTCATAACAACCCAGATGCAACACTACAGTGCACTCACCATTAATAACGACATGCACGCATCTGATACTTTTAGATGCGTGGAGTAATTTAGATGGGTGGAGGAATGGAAACGTTAAACGACCTCCACGAGGACCTAATTTAGGACTGCAGTGTGGAATAGCCTCAACCTAACGAACTTTTCCAAATTAAGCATCCGAATTCCCCTAAATATTAAATGTACATGAACGTGTACCTGTTACATGTAGGTTACGTGCTACATTCCCGTAGCAACTCACCTAAAATAAAGCAATATCATAATGTCTGACCGAATTACCTTCAGCTTCTAAGAAACGAAACTGGTGCAGTATTCTAATACTGTTAAATATTGCGATAAGTGTCCTCAATCGTTGTTTGGAGCCTGATACATGTTTTCCATTCCACATTAGTGGAAACTGCGGCAGGTAGTCTGTTTAATCTACCATAGTTCGTTTATTCTGCCCCATCCGATTTCGTTTCGTTCTTGTTTTTTCATATTACTTATTTGCGATCAGATACTGTATTCTGGCCTGTACCTTCCGTAAAAATCAACATTCGTTGATGGTAGTATTTTACTTTCATTTTACCACGGCACGGAATAGCTGTTATACCACTCCACATTAAACTACAACTGAGCAGATTTGATCTAACACTGCAAAGTCTGAAAGCCCTGTTCCAAAAACCATAAAGCTTGCTCTTGTTATATGTTCCACCATTGTATCGACGCTGCTAGGCACTGACCCCATAGCACCCTTTCATTGATCTTGCCTCCACATCACAGCAATCGTTAATGTTGATTTTTTGTAGTCTTTAAACTCAACAAGGGCACGAGACACCATGAACCACTGAAAGGAAACCAGAGCGAAACTGAAAAGGTATTCAAGAGAAGGAAAAGTTAAAAGTATAGGGGCAGTTGAGACAAGTTCTGTTCAGAGCTCTTTGGGAATGGTCACTAACCTCTGGCCGCGCGAGTCGTGTCCGACAGTCATGTGTTGCGAAAAGTAGAGCTTCATGCAACGTCACCATCCCGAGCAGACAGCAGAAGCTACCTAGGAGTGAGAAGCTCCACAGACCAGCTAGCAGCCAAATGAACGTAGCAGCGGTATTTTCTTAGCCAGCCGCAAAGTTCTCAGCGCGACTCTGCGCCCCGCGCCGCGTATTTACATGTGAATTGCATTGTTAAGCTAAACTCGTCCGGGGCGGTTCTCCGGCAGCGCCAGCCGCGTTATGCAAATGGCAAGCGGTGGCAAGGGACTGAGACCAGGGCCAGGCGACCCCGCCGTCACCAGACTCATCTTCGCCACTCGCAACCGCGGCGTTGTTAGAGACACCTGTTGTCCCCAGGGCGCACTACTACTGCCATTAAACAACTACTTCGCCGAAGCTTCTATGGTGATTCACTTACAGTAACTGCTTTACACATCGACTAACGATACTTGGATGCTATCATAATTTGAGATTCATTGGTGATACTACTCCCATTCATCATAGGACTGATACCACGACTAAAGAAGGGCAAAAAAAGTAATACACAAATAGAAAAAATTTCGTTCCAGTATCGTGAAGAAATGTTTGGTCTTGCCAAAAACAAAATCGTCCATTTCCATAAGCGAATCGGTTTTCTAGGGCAAGTACTTTGTACACTCCTGGAAATGGCAAAAAGAACACATTGACACCGGTGTGTCAGACCCACCATACTTGCTCCGGACACTGCGAGAGGGCTGTACAAGCAATGATCACACGCACGGCACAGCGGACACACCAGGAACCGCGGTGTTGGCCGTCGAATGGCGCTAGCTGCGCAGCATTTGTGCACCGCCGCCGTCAGTGTCAGCCAGTTTGCCGTGGCATACGGAGCTCCATCGCAGTCTTTAACACTGGTAGCATGCCGCGACAGCGTGGACGTGAACCGTATGTGCAGTTGACGGACTTTGAGCGAGGGCGTATAGTGGGCATGCGGGAAGCCGGGTGGACGTACCGCCGAATTGCTCAACACGTGGGGCGTGAGGTCTCCACAGTACATCGATGTTGTCGCCAGTGGTCGGCGGAAGGTGCACGTGCCCGTCGACCTGGGACCGGACCGCAGCGACGCACGGATGCACGCCAAGACCGTAGGATCCTACGCAGTGCCGTAGGGGACCGCACCGCCACTTCCCAGCAAATTAGGGACACTGTTGCTCCTGGGGTATCGGCGAGGACCATTCGCAACCGTCTCCATGAAGCTGGGCTACGGTCCCGCACACCGTTAGGCCGTCTTCCGCTCACGCCCCAACATCGTGCAGCCCGCCTCCAGTGGTATCGCGACAGGCGTGAATGGAGGGACGAATGGAGACGTGTCGTCTTCAGCGATGAAAGTCGCTTCTGCCTTGGTGCCAATGATGGTCGTATGCGTTTTTGGCGCCGTGCAGGTGAGCACCACAATCAGGACTACATACGACCGAGGCACACAGGGGCAACACCCGGCATCATGGTGTGGAGAGCGATCTCCTACACTGGGCGTACACCACTGGTGATCGTCGAGGGACACTGAATAGTGCACGGTACATCCAAACCGTCATCGAACCCATCGTTCTACCATTCCTAGACCGGCAAGGTAACTTGCTGTTCCAACAGGACAATGCACGTCCGCATGTATCCCGTGCCACCCAACGTGCTCTAGAAGTTGTAAGTCAACTACCCTGGCCAGCAAGATCTCCGGATCTGTCCCCCATTGAGCATGTTTGGGACTGGATGAAGCGTCGTCTCACGCGGTCTGCACGTCCAGCACGAACGCTGGTCCAACTGAGGCGCCAGGTGGAAATGGCATGGCAAGCCGTTCCACAGGACTACATCCAGCATCTCTACGATCGTCTCCATTGGAGAATAGCAGCCTGCATTGCTGCGAAAGGTGGATATACACTGTACTAGTGCCGACATTGTGCATGCTCTGTTGCCTGTGTCTATGTGCCTGTGGTTCTGTGAGTGTGATCATGTGATGTATCTGACCCCAGGAATGTGTCAATAAAGTTTCCCCTTCCTGGGACAATGAATTCACGGTGTTCTTATTTCAATTTCCAGGAGTGTATTTCAGTTACTCTTTTCTCCAAAGTCTAATAAATATTGCTTACTTTCACGTTAATCGTACATACACGCTTCACTTTCTTAAACATAATATGTCCCCAGTCGAGTTTGAACTACGTCAGCTAAATGCTGGGCGAACAAAATGGAGAAGCTCTCTGCCTACCATACAGATGACGTTGATGTTGTTCTTATCCCGGTGTTTACTCCCCACAGTCGTTTAATGCAGCTGTATACACTTCTCTGTCCTGTATGACTTACGCATTCTACTCCCGCTGAATCTGCTCGCTGTACTGGTTGCTTCAAATGGCTCTGAGCACTATGCGACATAACTTCTGAGGTCATCAGTCGCCTAGAACTTAGAACTAATTAAACCTAACTAACCTAAGGACATTACACACATCCATGCCCGAGGGAGGATTCGAACCTGCGACAGGAGCGGTCGCTCGGTTCCAAACTGTAGCGCCTAGAACCGCACGGCCACTCTGGCCGGCTCGCTGTACTGAAGCAGTGTTCAGATCTAAAAGTTTTACATCGCACACTTCTCTCCATGACCAAAATGACGAGGCCGTAATCTTTCAGGATACCACGTGTCACTAAACATTTATTTCAGTGAAGCTGAGCGGTCATTTTCTCCTCTCCCCGATCTGATACAACATGGCTTCGTTTGTTATCCTCTCCACCCGTATAACCTTCAGCAGTCTTTTGTGGCATCAAATTTCAAAAGCAGCTATTCTCATTTTGTCTGTACTGGTTATCCGTATCAAGCTACAATGCAAACAAATGCATGCAATTACAGGTGACTTCCCAGCATTTAAATTTGTGTCAGAGGTTCACTAACTTCTCTTTTTCAGAGATGCTTAGCTCTCTATTTCCAATCAGCATTCACTAATTTCACCACCCAAATAACAAAACTCATTTGCTACTTTTAGTTCTCATTTCTTCATCCAAGTCTCAAACATCACCCGATTTAATTCGATTACTTCGAATAGCCTTGTATTACTTTGTTGACGTTGGTCTTATAATCTTTCCAGTGGCCACCCATTCCATTGAATAGTTCTTCCAAGTCCTTTGGCGTCTCCAACAAAATTATAATGTCATCGTAAAATCTCGAAATTTTAATTTACTCTCCCTGAAATTTAATTCGAGTTTCTTTTAGTGGTGTTCATGGATATTAGATTTTATTATGTTAAAAGATGTTACTCACAAACTAAAGTCAAATGCCAACGTGATATCTAGAATAATCACGCGTGCGCCGGCCGGGGTGGCCGAGCGGTTCTAGGCGCTACAGTCTGGAACCGCGGGACCGCTACGGTCGCAGGTTCGAATCCTGCCTCGGGCATGGATGTGTGTGATGTCCTTAGGTTAGTTAGGTTTAAGTAGTTCTAAGTTCTAGGGGACTAATGACCTCAGCAGTTGTCCCATAGTGCTCAGAGCCATTTGAACCATTTTAATCATGCGTGCATGACTTTTTAGTTTGCTGCTAGATGGCATACGAAATGCGAATCCCAATGTAGAAGTTCGAGACAACAGCCATGAAGTGACGGTGAGTGAAAATGTTAAAATTCATTAATTTAACTTCTTATTTTGTGTATCAAACGTAGAATTCGGATCAAATGATTTAAATCAGAGTGATCGGGTGAAGATTTGAACAGCACTCCTCTTGAGAAATAGGCCTCTTATTAATGGAGCAGACTGCACGCTATGAAACTACAGCCTTACGAAGTTATACAATACTTTGCAATTACAAAGCACATCCAGCAAAGAGATTAACCTAGAGCAAACACAGTCCTCTCCATAGGTTTGCACTTTTTCTCTCTACAATTCGTAGTTTTCTTTTGACAAAAAACACCAATGTTGCAGCATCGATATAATTCGATTACTAGTTTTGTATAATTCGATTACTTCGAATAGATTTGTATTACTTTTGTTGACGTTGGTTGCAGCATCGATATAGTGAAGTGTTGAACATTACTGTAGTGATTGTGGATAAGGCAGAAAATGTGTGAATGATACAGTTTCCTGCTTCATTTAATGATATATTGCCTGACTACATCTTTAAATTGCTGGCGACATCTTCGTGGTGTTGGAAGAAGCATCAGCAAACAATGTGAAAAAAAAAATTGTCGATGCGAGCTGCCGTCAAACTAAATTTCGGTAGACTCACAAATATGGAATTTTAAGGTTAATAAAGTTTCGACGCCTTTCGAGGGCAGTGGTCTAACACGGCATTTTAAACAAGGAGCAGAACATGTCACTTCAATTAACTTCCCTGGCGGTGTGACACATTTAAACAGAGTATTCCACAAATGTGTAAGTTGCGAAGTATAATGGGGAAGCCTTTATTGGTTTTGGAATGTACACTGTGTGATAAAAAGTACCCAGGAACCTGTCTGAAAATGACTTAGAAGTTCGTGGAGCACTCCATTGGTAATGCTGGAATTCAATATGGTGTCGGCGCCACAATTAGCCTTGATGACAGCTTCCACTCTCGCAGGCATACGTTCAATCAGATGCTGGAAGGTTTCTTTGGGAAAGGCAGCCCATTTTTCACGGAGTGCTGCATTGAGGAGAGGTCTCGATGTCGGTCAGTGAGGCCTGGCACGAAATCACGATGCCAAAACATCCCAAAGGAGTTCTATAGGATTCAGGTCCAAGACTCTGTGCAGGCCAGTCCATTACAGGGATGTTACTGTCGTGTAACCACTCAGCCACAGGCCGTGCATTATGAACAGCTGCTCGATCGCGTTGAAAGATGCAATCGCCATTCCCGAATTTCTCTTCAACAGTGGGAAGCCAAAAGTTGCTTAAAACATCAGCGTAGGCCTGTGATGTGATAGTGCCAGGCAAAAAACAACAAGGGGTACAAGCCCCTCCATCAAAAACCCTACCACACAGTAACACCGCAGCGTCTGAGTTTTACTGTTGGCGCTACACACGCTGGCAGACGACGTTCACCGGACATTCGCCATACCCACACCCTGCCATCGGAACGCCACATTGTGTACCGTGATCCGTCACTCCTCACAACGTTTTTCCACTGTTCAGTTGTCCATGTTTACGCTACTTACGTTTAGCATTTGCCGGCGTGATGTGAGGCTTATGAGAAGCCGCTCTACCATAATATCCAAGTGTCATAGTACTTGCAGTGGATCCTGATGCAGTTTGGAATTCCTGAGCGGTGGTCTAGATAGATGCCTGCCAATTACACATTACGACCGTCTTCAACTGTTGGAGCTCTGTGTCAGTCAACAGACGAGGTCGGCCTGTACGCTTTTGTGCCGTACATGTCCCTTCACGTTTCCACTTCACTATCACATCGGTAACAGTGGACCTATGGATGTTTAGAAGTGTGGAAATCTCGCGTACAGACGTGTGACACAAGTGTCATGCGTCTGTACGCGAGATTTCCACACTAGAAAAGTGACAACCAATCACCTGATCATGTTCGAAGTCCGTGAGTTCCGCGGAGCGTCCCATTCTGGTCTCTCACGATGGAAAATGACCACTGAGGTCGCTGATAGGGAGTACCTGGCAATCGGTGGCAGCACAGTGCACCTAATATGAAAAACGTATGTTTTTGGGGGTGTCCGGAGCCTTTAGTCAGCGTGACTGACTTTTCTGGATGCGTAATAGGTACCGCACTGTTCGTCAAAGGCAAGAAAGTGTGTTGGAGTCCCAGTCGGACACACAGTTTTAGCATGTCTGAAATGTATACTACGAAAAATAATAAAATAATGTCATCTAACTGTTTAAACTGTTAGTAAGCTGAAGTAAGACGTACTCGCAGATTAAGTTAAATAAATAAAATGTTGTACTAAGCTTTGTTTTGCATTTGCTCCTAACGACACATATAGTATGAGGCATACAGTGTATTTCTTTTCTTACAAGGGCGTGAGTAGGCTTATAGAATGACATTGTTAGCTAGCTGTAAGTAATACCTAAATATTAAAGACATTGACAGATGTCTGATGTAAATAATGAAGATTGGTTGCTGATTATATACGAAACCGATATGCGAGCTTAATTGGTTTTCAGATGAAGACCTTTATTACGGAATCCATAGATATCTATCAATTCCAACGTTAAAAAAACCTTCACGTGACCAAGAACAGTTTAATTCTAATACTTGGTTTTCTTGGTCAACGCTCTTAGCAAATGAGCCATGGCTCATGGCTGTTCATGGCTGTTCATGCACCTAGAGAGCATGCAATACAGGAAGTCCGTGGCGCTCGATATAGGATTACGATAGGCTGCGGGATATCCTCTAACACTCGATTCACTGAAACTCCGATCGCAAAATTATTTTAATCAGTGTGTAGAAAATACAGTGAAGTGTGTGAACTAGAAGATCAACTGATATTGTGAGGGGAGATCATGAGTCGGGCCACGATAGCCTAGTGGGTGAGAACACTGCACCCGTAAGGCATAATTCCGACGTAGATTCTCGGTCCAGCACACTGTTTTAATCTGTCAGACAGTCTCGAAAGATGTTACACACCACCTGTGTCTGGACGATTCATTTTGCAATCGGTACCTTAGGCTGTGGCTGGCTATTTCTCGGCAATACACTTTGTTCTAGAACTGCTAGTCCAGCAAGGTATGAAGTACAGCTGCTACGATGTTGGGAAAGTAGAAGAGAGGAGCTGGCAGAAGTAAAGATTTGAGGGCGGATCGTGTGTCGTATATGTATAAGTCAGTCGGTAGGAGCATAGCCAGTGTGGCCGCTGTGGCCGAGCGATTCTAGGCGTTTCGGTCCGGAACCGCGCTACTGTTACGGTCGCAGGTACGAATCCTGCCTCGGGCATAGATGTGTGTGATGTCCTTAGGTTAGTTAGATTTAAGTAGTTCTACGTCTAAGGAACTGATGACCTCAGATGTTAAGTCCCATAGTGCTCAGAGCCATTTGAACCATAGCCAGTGAAAATGAAGACTCTGGGTTCCTGTTCCGGTCAGACAATCGGTTTTAACCTGTCAAAAAGTCTCGACGCTGCGGACACTCAACTGCACCACGGAAGATTCAGTCTGGCATCATCACGATTGTCTGTTCTGCCGACTGTGCCACTCCACGGCACTGGTCCACCGTATGAAGCATTGCCTCACAGCTGCGATATAAGGTCGTAAGAAAAATTCCGTACACTATCCGCCGGCGACCATGAAGTCCCGAGCCGGCAGCGGGGCAGACACTGTAGGCGTGGGTGGCAGGCGGCACGCGTGCGTCGCCTGTTTGCTCAACGCTCAATTAGTCCGCATAAACAGCGCCGCTTCGCGGATGACAGTCGCCCCCGTATTTGTAGCTTTACGGTCGCGCGCTGAGGTCAATTAGTTCAAATACAGGCAGAGGCGGCCTCATTTCCATTCCAGCTGGCAGCGGCGGCCCGGTCGGCCTCACGGCTTCTCGCACAAAGCGGCGCGCGCGCGCCTCGTAATTGCCAAGCGTGCGTCGGCGCCGGCGCCGGACAAATATTGCCAATATTGCATCGGCCGGACGCGGCTGCGGGTCTCGCGGACGTGCTCCGTGATCACAATGAGCTTTACCCGTAGCGCGCAGCTACCGACAGCGATGACTGATTCGCAGTACACTGCACAGCAATTAGCTTCGATTCGACCACGGGACCGTAACGCACCCCAGTGGGGCACCCGTCCCAGGTAGTTGAGCTCCCGCGTCGTCTGCACCAGAGCTTCTCTTGTCGTGGATGCGTTACGGTCTCCATCCTCCAATTTCCAGGTGAGGCCGTCGAACACATCAAATGGCTCTTTGAGTCTGTCGAATGCTGCGATTTTCATTTCTCATTTACACAGTGACCTCTCCCTTTTCAGCCCCTGTACACTAGAACTCGAGTAACATGGTTTCGGATGGTTTTTGGGTTCCCTCTCCCAGTCTGTAAAGGACGACGGTTCAATCCCGCGTCCGGCCATCCTGATTTAGGTTTTCCGTGATTTCACTTCAGGCAAATGCCGGTATGGTTCCTTTGAAAGGGCACGACCGATTTCCTTCCCCATCCTTCCTTAACCCGAGCTTCTGCTCCGTCTCTAATGACCTCGTTGTCGATGGGACGTTAAATACTAATCTCCTCCTCCTCCTCCCAGTCTGTAAAAACAGAACACTCATTGAATCGTTTTGTTTTCCATCTCTCTGTAACATATTAAGGTCTATAGTCACTCGGTAGTGTAAAACTTCCAAGTCAGTGCAAACAAAATATACGGCCACTTCTGTCACGTACTTTAATACACGAAAACTCTCTCATCAGAACCTATTGGGTGCTTCCCAATGACCTAGCATCATGAAATTTGGCGAGACGTAAGACTTCACAGTACATATAAAGGGAAAAATCCGAAAATTGTTATTTTCTAATCAAAAACTTTGCGTTCTGCCTTAAGGCAAGTCTTATCACGGGGGAAGCCTCGTCAGAGAGGTCCACCGCATGAGCGTCTAGGGTTCAAAAAAATGGTTCAAATGGCTCTGAGCACTATGGGACTGAACTTCTGTGGTCATCAGTCCCCTAGAACTTAGAACTACTTAAACCTAACCAACCTAAGGACTTCACACACATCCATGCCCGAGGCAGGATTCGAACCTGCGACCGTAGCGGTCACGCGGTTCCAGACTGAAGCGCCTTTCACTGCACGGCCACACCGGCCGGCAGCGTTTAGGGAAGTGATTCCTGTGGTGGTTTCTCGTTGTTTTTCACTGATGATGATGAAATGATAATGAGGACACCACAACGCCCAGGACAACACTACGCCCAGTCCCCGAGTGGAGAAAATCTCCGATCCATCCGGGAATCGAACCCAAGCCCCTTGGCGTGACAGACTGCTGCGCTGAACACTCAGCTATCGAGGCGGACTTTTCTAACTATATCACGGAAAAAATACCTTTTCCCTTCTGAACATTCATTGCATTCGACATCCGTGCAGAGCATAATAGACGAACTTTACTGCATGCAAACAGAAAATGTAATTTGTAGTCATTTCAGTAAGTAAATAAAAATGTTTTATTAAATATTCTCTCTATATACACATATAAATTGAAGTCCCATGCTAGCCTCTTTTCATACGTTTGGGCTGGTCTGAGGAACTACAGTACAGATTTTGATACTGTCTTGGAATTTATGGAACCAATATCTTTGCCAGTATCGATACCAATAAGAGGCAGAAATCATTGAGATTCTCGATTCACAGGAGGGTAAACTAGACACATACGTAAGTAAGATTGTACTGAACCCTCAGTGCGCGAGTCCTATTCGCTCTTGGGCAATTTTTTAGAATCGTGCAACTATGTGGCTGACATAATTATGATTCTGGCTAAGAGTAAGGACCAGCGAATCTCGTCTAGAATAATTAACGTATTTACCATCGTTTGCTTTTGACGCTGTAATGCAGTCAATTTTGCAAACAGACAAAATGAAGTGTTCGATAATACTTTTAGAATGGAGGTATTTCATAATATTTTAGATTTATAATGCACGATGGATAGTATCTAAGGGAAAAAATTTCCCATTGCAGCATTTTCAGCAATTATATTTTCTAAATTGATACTCATTTTTTGAACCCGGACTGACACCTCTGTCTGATAGTTGAAAAGTTGCGCCAGACTGGGACTTGAACGCGAGATTCCCCCTTATCGCGTGCGGTCGTCTTAACTACTTCGGCTAGCCGAGCGCGCCTCCAGGACCAGTCAAAACGTCCATATGTCACGGAGTCCACAACCCTTAAGCTCGCCCATTTCGTGATTCCCGCACAGGGAGAAGACAAATATTTTATAGTTATTTTAGGTCGTCGAGGCATGCATATATCATTAATGATTACAGTGTCTATCTTCCCGTGACATGCATATCTGTTAGAACTGTCACAAGAAGCTCTCGTCAATCTATATTCGCAACACGAAAATCAAATTCGTAATATGTACCACAGCTGAAACCAATAGAACAGTTTGTGTTCCTTCAGACGCGGACGTATATCTGTAGTACATTCCAATATGAAGATACAGACAGTGTGTGAACAACGACACTGTAACTATCAAATTATATTTTTCTTATCTATTTATAATTTATTAGAACTTTCCTGTTAGCCAGAACACATAAATATAATAGTTCCGTAAGTTGGCCATCTGATCCTTTCGTCTATGAAATAGCAGACAGAAATCGATTTTTTTTTTGTGGTGTGTTACAATACAGCATTACCGGTCTTTTGCGGTCTAACTGTGGTGGTGAGGCAGTGAATTTATCTACAGGGCAGTGACACTGCGTCTCTGCAACACACTTCGGAGGTGTAGCAGTGGGAGTTGGAGTCCCATACTACCCTCCGACGGTGACAGTACTTCGATTACTTAATACTGGTTTTACGTTTATACCTTTTCTTAGTCACAAAGTGAGACAAGCGCCAAGAAAATAAAATTCGAACATGTTTCAAATAATAATTATAAAAATGAAAGTGCCCCTAAAATATTTTATGTCTGTTTTAATTACTACCTTATTTTCTAGAATATTAAGTTCTGCAGCACTTCCTTAGCAGTACCGGACAGATTACTAACAGCAAGGAAATAATGTTACTGTAAGTTTCCTTGGCGAGTTAACAATTCTCTATCCACACAAAGTATGTTTGTTGCCCAAAAATATTTTGCAACTATACTGTTACGTTCGCAAAATACGGTAATAGTCACAAAAGAAATAAAGTTGAAAAACTTAATTTCTTTTATTTTAATTTATTAATTTTATTGCAATAATTATTAATTACAATTAATTAACAGCACAATTAATTACAATAACTACTAATTTTATTACAATAATTATTACTTAGCAAAAGCTTCCATTTTACATAGCAGG
Organism: Schistocerca serialis cubense; assembly: GCF_023864345.2. Classification (NCBI taxonomy): domain Eukaryota; kingdom Metazoa; phylum Arthropoda; class Insecta; order Orthoptera; family Acrididae; genus Schistocerca; species Schistocerca serialis. The sequence goes on along the minus strand of NC_064638.1, from coordinate 334,462,577 downwards.
ATAAAGGTCGCTGATGATGGCACAAAGACGCAGTGGCATGTTTATGCGCTAGAACAGCTATTGTGTGTGTTACGGTCAGATATGAATGACCAAATGTTTGCCAGCAAATTTTAAACTCGTTTCTTTATATTAGAAATACGGGTGTGAAAGCAAGTAGAATGTGTGCAAGGTGAATGTCGAATGGTGCAATCGTCAATGACATATAGAGACAAAAAGGTGATGCTCAACGTTCGTATATTAAATACAGTGACTATAAATTTGCGGAAGTGTAATGCACTGTAATGGAAATTGCCGTTGATTATGAAACTCATTTCTGTTGAGAGTTGACTAATACTGTTAACTCAAGAAAAATACTGTTTTTCTTATGTTTGGCCATAATTCAGCATTCTTCTTTTAGGAAGGTCAGGCAGAGTAGTTACGATTCTCAGCAACTCTTCAAACACAGGAGAAAATATACAAGGTGTAAGATAGCTACCTGTACGCGCTTAGGATGGAAGTTCCGGCGCCAGAGGGCAGACGACAGGGAAATACTGAAAATACATCTGAGACCTCTCTCTTCCTTTATGATAGTCCTTTAATACACGCTCGTATCTCACTTCCTTCGTGATTACTTTTTCAAAGTATTCATCTGAAACGCAGTCCAACAATACCACTCCCGTACTGATAGCCATTCTCTTGCAAGTATCCCTGCTGACTCACGAAACCTATTGTTAAGCATCGGTTATACCATATTAAAGATCATTCACAGTGTTTACGAGCGTAATACAAATCGAATATTCATATTTTCTACAGTAAATTTCTGAAAAATTCCAAGAAGCAGGTTGCGACTGGCATCTACTTGTACTCTGTCTTAAATCCTGAAAATATCGTCTGCGTGTAGTGCTACTCTTGAGACTAGACTACAGCAGACCAAATCGCCTGTATTCCCATTGGCAATGCGCCAGAAGGTGCTTCACTCCTGACAGTTTTTCACTTCTCAAAATGAACCCCAGGTGCTCTTAAGACAGTTTTCACCCATGTTACAGCACTATTGTCAATAGAGTGTTATCTTCGAAGTGAATGGTTTTAGATCATACGTCTACACAATTTTCTTCTACTCCCTTGCTGGAACACCATTTCACAAGATCATACGTCATTCAGATGATCACCAAGTGTCCACCATGTACAGGCTACCCTTTCGATTTACGGGCTTATAAACACTATTGCATTGCTAATAATGCGATATGATGGCAAGAGATAAAGCTGCCTGGACAGATTTCGAAACATATTAAAGCTTCTTCTGAGTTTTCATTGTCTTCACACGTCCATGTAGGTTCCGAGGTTTACCTGTACCACGACTGATAATTTTACGAATCTGTATATTCAAAACTGTGCGCCAACGGCCTTGCCGCTGTGGTAACACTGGATCCCGTCAGATCACCGAAGTTAAGCGCTGACTGTTACCATCCGGTGTGCCGAGCGCTTTTGGCAAGTGGGGTGCACTCAGCCCATATGAGGAAAACTGAGGAGCCACTTGATTGAGAAGTAGCGGCTCCGGTCTCGGAAACCTACATACGCAGGGAGAGCGGTCTGCTGATCAAATGGCCCTCCATATCTGCAACCAGTGCTGCCTATGGCCTGAGGATGACACGGCGCCCGGTCGGTGCCTTTGGGCTTTCATGGCGTGTTCGGGGGGAGTTTCCTTCTCTCTATGTTCAAAAATGTGCATCTTATTATTACTTACCTCGATTTAATCGTAATCTGTAAATAACAAAAATGGTTCAAATGGCTCTGAGCACTATGGATCTTAACATCTGAGGTCATCAGCCCCTAGAACTTAGAACTACTTAAACCTAACTAACCTAAGGACATCACACACATCCATGCTCCAGGCAGGATTCGAATCTGCGACCGTAGCGGCCACGCGGTTCCAGACTGAAGCGCCTAGAGCCGCTCCGCCACTCCGGCCAGCTGTAAATAACAATTTCAAAATGACGAGAGGCTGTGTAAGAGTGGTTACTCCTCACAAGTTTTGCATCTCATTGTAAATACCACAGTAAGTTACTCGTCAAAGATGTTCGTAACATCGTGGGTTTCATATTTAGAATAGTTCAAACTGTATGAAACAAAAATTGTCTGCAAAAATAATTAATTATATGAAATTCCTTGAAAATAAGGTGTACACATTCATAGCATTGCAGTGACTGTCATGATCCGTTTTCATTAAGTGTCAGCAAGAAACAACGTAGCGGTGCGTCATGAAAATCCCGAGCGCGTGGCGTGGCGATGAAGAGAGACGGCTCGGAGAAGGCCGAAGCCCTGGGTATGCGTGCCGGCATGGCGCTCAGCTGATGGCCCTGAGTCTGCAGCACGGGGGGAAACCCTGCAATACAACTGCGGACACCCGATAAACCAATTTGTGAATGGCTACCCACGGATTATGGCCTAGCCGCGACCATGTGGGCGGCGTTTAAAGTTTCGGATCGTGGGTATCTGTTTTTGTTGGCATCCACAGAACATTGAAGGCCTGCACAAGCGAAAGACTCCAACAGTAGCCTTTGTGAGAGATATGGTTCTTCAGCATTTGTTAACCATTTTCTACTCCTTCATTACTCAAAAGATGCTCCACTATTACTTTGTATAAGATTAGGAAGTAATTTATCTGTACCTCATAATCTACTTGGGAACTACAGGATTTAAAGATTTTTTGGTAGGTCATACAAAAAGTACTAGGTGTCAGACTTTGCCTTCGGTTGCAAGCGTGGATAAACGACGAATGACGGCCACAGAAACACTGTATCAAATGAAGAGATAAAGAAGGAACTGTTTGCTTCTATTATTTATTTATTTATTATCATTTGAAATCCGATAGCCCTTAAGATATATTATACTACAGACCTCCGGGTGAATTTCGTGATGATTCCTGAACACCTCCCGCTCAAACCTTACCTGTACGGCGTGTTGTGTATTGTGCCACTCAAATTTGTGAGCCTGCAGTCTTGGTTTGTGGACTACGTGCGACAAGACAGTCAAGATGAACTGCAATATGTGCCCGAGTTTCATTAACTTTCCCGTCATCGTATTCTCCGAACTATCTTCTCCTCTTTTCGTGAATATATACAACTAGCCGACAATCCCGGCATTGGCCGGGTATTTATTTTGTCAATTTTCTGTTAAAAACTAAAATAAAAAATGAGCTACATTTGTAGAGTAATATCGAAAAAGATTCATTTACATGTATTCTTGAAAGCACCGAAATTATGAAACAGTCGTACAAAGAAATATGTGTAACTTACCAATGTATTTTTACGCTAACCGGGGGTCAGCTAAACATTCATATGCTAACACATCGCTTTTTCAGTAGGGCATATGTACAATAGAGAAACATGTTTCGCCTGTGACGAAGACGAACACTTGCTTTTGTTTATCCTTACCTTAAGCGTACTCTTGCGGTAGACTCAGTATGAAGTGATCCTTGACAGTTTCTGTACGCTGGGCGCAGCTGCTTCGCGTGTCTGCAACGCGATTTTCTAAACGTTTCCGTGGTAACGACTCTTCATAGCTCTATATAAGGCTATTGTTTTCGCCTGCAGCCGTTTGCGCTTCGAAGTTGAAAGCTGTTAAAAGCGCTGCTATTTGTCAGGAATTTCCTTGATTTGACTAGACTGTAAAAGTTTCTTAGTGTTCAAGAGTAAATACTTTAAAGCTTCACTCATGATGCGGTATTTTTCAGGCACCTCAGTGTTTCTGACGTCACATCTCTTGAACTGTGTGTCATATAACGATATATTTGTCACGTATATTCAGCGGCATACGTGGATACTGTCTGCGAAGTACGTTGCGACTGGGTTGGTAAAAATGAAGTAAAATATTTAAAAGTCATGCACAATGCATCAGTCTTTCACGCAATTCAGTGTTTATGACGTCATACCTCATGATGTATTTGTGGTACCACGATATAATTTTGAAGGTGCATTTGCTGGTATATGTGGATACTACCTCCGAAAGTTATTGCGAATAAATTTCGTAGCATAGAACATTCACATGTGAAATTTAAAGTCGTGCATGATGCTGCTTTTTTTCAAGCTTCTCAATTTTTCGGATGTGATATCTACTGCGCTATGGTATGTAGGTGGTTCTTACCCCACAGCGATTCTTGGCTGACAGTAAGCTATATGTGTACGAAGCTTCGTTGAAATCGGTCCAATGGTTTAGGAGGAGGTGAGGATCATACATACATATACCCATGCACTTTTACCAAGGCGAATCAAAACTTGGGTTGCATTTCCAAGTTGTGGCCACCACGTACATATAGGCACCATGGTTATGACGACTTATAACGCAAATTCACTTTTCCACGTAGTCCGCAAGAGACTGTAAACATTTCTCAGAACGGGTAACCAACTTTTCGATTCTGAATGCGTAGAAATCACCTCCAGCGCTATGTAACCATATGGATACAGGTGCTTTCACCTCCTCTTCGTTTCGGAATCGTCGACCACTGAAGTCCTCCTTCAGTTTGCCAGACAGGTTACAGTCTCATGATGCTATGTCTGGACTATATGGAGGAAGTTGGCATACCTCCAACTTGAATTGCTGCAGCGGCTCTGGCGTTTGGAGGGCCGAGTGCGGTGCTGCGCTATCATGCAACAAAATCTCACCGGTGCTCAATCTTCCCCGGCGCTTTTCTTTAATTGCCTTACGCAACAGGTGCAACGCTTCACAAAGCGAAACAGAGCTGATTGTCGTACCTTTCGGCATAAATTATACGTGCACACACCTTCCATGTCAAAGGACACTTTCGCCATCACGTTTCCTGAAGAAGGAAGGACCTTGGCCTCCTTTCTTTTTCGTGACGTGGTGTCCACCCATTCCATCGACATTTTCTTTGTTTCGGGTGTGAAGTGATGGACCCAAGTTTGATCCACCATGATGACTCGCTGCAGAAGCTTGTTGCTCTCCGCAGAATACCTTCCGAAAATGCCAGTGACGATTGGAAACATTGTACTTTGTGAGCATCGGTGAGCAGCCGTGGGACCCATGTGGCACACGGTTTATTATATCCAAGATGCTGGTGAATAATGAAGAACACACTGCCATACTAAATGTTCGGCATGCTGCAGTGTTATGTACCGATCGTCTCTAATGATAACATCTACACCGTCAACACTTGCGACTGCAGTGAAGAGTGCGGGCTATGTCAGTGGTGGCTTCTTCTAGTGTAGACAGGAGTTATATTTTATAGCAGAATACAGACTCACAACTTAAGTCACATTTGCGACTTTTCAGTAGTGAAACGGGCGTGACCCATTCTTCATGGATGACAGTACCCCCAAATGTCGAGACGCTCCTGTAAACCAATTTTTTGCAGAAGTATTTATCCCAGCGTAGTGTCATGGGTTTGGCTCCGTAGAACATACCTGAGATGCCTTGAGAAGATGAACATCAAACCGGAATCCCCTTAAACATGTAACCGAGAGCAAATCACGCGCTGATATGGCTGTATTTAAATAATTATGATTGTTTAATTGATTTTCTGATTTTGTTATAATTTTCTTATTTAATACTTCAGTTTTGACGTCCTTGCAATAATGGATTACGTTGCTGCATAAGATCGTAGCGGTTTTGTTTTTCATGTTGGTATACTGGATGCTAAAGGCTTATTTATTGATTTTCATTTTTTTTATTTGTAGTTCACTCTTGCTGCTTGAGTTCAGATATCGTCATTTGGAAATAATGAGTGGAGCTGTGGACACAAGGAAATGGAGTGCCAAGTGGAGAAATCGGAACATCTCCGACATATTCTTCTGTTTGAATTCAGTAGAGTGGTAACAGCAGCGGAGGCAGCCAGAAACATCTGTGCCGTGTATGACGTCCGGAACCGCGCTGCTGCTACGGCCGCAGGTTCGAATCCTGCCTCGGGCATGGATGTGTGTGCTGTCCTTAGATTAGTTAGGTTTAAGTAATTCTAAGTCTAGGGGACTGATGACCTCAGATGTTAATTACCATAGTGCTTAGAGCCATTTGAACCATTCAAGTTACGGTTGGAATCTTATCTACTGATTTTGCTGGCAGACTTCTAAGACTAGCTGTTAAGGAAGATACGGTAGACGATTTAAAGACAAGACTAAAAATTTAGCTTTGACATACAAATAGCCGAACGTAGATACATGTGTTACATTCTCTATTAAGACCCAAATCAAAAATTTTTCCGAACTGTCTTCGTATTATTTCAGCATTCGTACAAGGACAAAGTAAGTATTCGCCTTGTAATAGAGCACCATTTTTAAACAAGAGATGCGAGTACTTTACTATATAATACTGTTTTGATACAGTTCACTTTGAATGATTCAGTTCACTTTGAGTAACGTCTTCCAGTTGGTACATTGTGTCTTGCACTGTGGTTCGGAGTTCACGTTAAACGCCGCCCGGAGTGGCCGAGAGGTTCTAGGCGCTACAATCTGGAACCGCGCGACCGCTACGGTCGCAGGTTCGAATCCTGCCTCGGGCATGGATGTGTGTGATGTCCTTAGGTTTGTTAGGTTTCAGTAGTTCCAAGTTCTAGGGAACTGATGACCTCAGAAGTTAAGTCCCATAGTGCTCAGAGACATTTGACCATTAGCAATTCACGTTAAACCGTACGTCCGGCTAGGATTAGATGGGTAAGTCAGATCAAAGTAGGGAGGAAAGGCAAGGACTTAGCACCTCCGACGAACCATGTCTACTAAAGCGCTATTGTGTTCAAAAGAACCATCGGTGTGACAGCTGCTTTACCTTTTTTTAGTGCAATTTTGCAAGACCATGAAATTTTTATTTTTGGCGACCACATCTTCTTCATTGTAACTACAGTATGGTGTAATAATCAATTCCCTTGGTTATGATATCATCTGTAAGTCAGAGGGTGTCAAACATAGCAACTAAGATGATAGGTACCTAACTGGACGCTACCAAAACATTTTGCAGTCAGGTGAATCGTCTAGTATACACCACTCCAATTTACTGCTCTGAACGAAGCACGCACAACACAGCAAAATAAAAATATTGTATAAAAGCAACTATTGCGCCAATCAAGTTGGCTCTTGACTGACGCCATTGTGCAACATGCCGCAATATAAGTCTGGTAGTCGTATTGTCTGCAAGTGAGACTGCCCTCTCTTTACTTTTTGATAGCCTCACCACCGCCGATTGATGAAGCGTACAATGTAAAATATTGCCACATACTCTCGAAGGTCCAATGCATCAGCTCGAGAACCCTATTGGATCGCTGTAAATCAGCGTCTGCTGACGCCTCCCTGTGCGCCTCAGACACGGATACCGCGGCCAGAGAGACTTGCGGAGCCGGCAACGAAGCAATTTGTATACAGACAATGTGCGACAAATAGCTCATCTGCGCCACGTTCCCCCGCGCCAGCCTCTTGTCGGCACACTCCGCCCGGATGCCGGCGCTGTTTGCAATTTGAGATTTGCTCGACTTGTCATCTCTTTGTTCCCCCGGCTGTTCCGGCTGGCTCGTCATCAAGACATTCTTCACGTGGCTTCCGGTTGCTATGGCAGCCGTCCCGGGGTGGGGTCCGGGCGCCCCGCCTCGGCCGCCGCCGGTTCCGTTCGGCTGTGAAAGTCGGCGCGGGGCGCAGCCGTGTTGACGCAGGGGAAGCGGGCTGGCGGCTCGCGGCCCGTGGATTGCGTTATTTGTCGTCGGTATTATGTACAAAACAAACTGAGTCTGGTAACGAGCTGCTCGCCGGAAGCGGCTCCCCTCACATGCAAATTCCTGATGCAATTACTCTTGCAAATTTCACGTGTTTCACCCGCTGCCAACTCTGTCGTCCTTTCTCGTGCTTTCCAACTGTTGACCGTATGTGAGCGAAAATTTCGCAGCGTGGGTGGGAGGTTTTAGAAGTGGTACGCTTCTGCTGGAGCAGCTGAATGTGAACTGCTAGCAGCAGCTGTATGACGCTTTCCGAGAAAACTAAAATTTGTAAGTATTGACGAACATTTACTTCTGCCATTTATCAGCTTTTGGTATCACATGTTGAACTGATCGAATCACGTAGGAAACATGAGCCGTCACTGACAAACTTCACTTAACAGTGAGCTGCACTGATACCATTTACACACATTTCTGTTCAAGAAACTTCTCTGTTCTTTAGGGAAATTTTTGTTTTTCTTTAAAATCTTTATTTATTCGACAACTGAACTTTCATCTACATCTACATATATACTCCGGAAGTCACCCAACGGTGTGTGCCGGAGGGCACTTTACGTGCCTCTGTCATTACATCCCTTTCCTGTTCCACTCGCGTATGGTTCGCGGGAAGAACGACTGTCTGAAAGCCTCCGTGCGCGATCTAATCTCTCTAATTTTAAATTCGTGATCTCCTCGGGAGGTATAAGTAGGGGGAAACAATATATTCGATACCTCATCCAGAAACGCACCCTCTCGAAACCTGGACAGAAAACTACACCACGATGCAGAGCGCCTCTCTTGCAGAGTCTGCCACTTGAGTTTGCTAAACATCTCCGTAACGCTGTCACGCTTACCAAATAACCCTGCGAAGAAACGCGCCGCTCTTCTTTGGATCTTCTCTATCTCTTCCGTCAACCCAACCTGATACGGATCCCACACTTATGAGCAATAATCAAGTACAGGTCTGACAAGTGTTTTGTAAGCCACTTCCTTTGTTGATGGACAACATTTTCTAAGGACTCTCCCAATGAATCTCAACCTCGTACCCCCCTTACCAACAATTAAAGTTATATGCTATTTCTACTTCAAAACTTTCCGCACGCATACTCCCAGATATTTTACAGAAGTAACTGTTACCAGTGTTTGTTCCGCTATCATATAATCATACAATAAAGGATCCTTCTTTCTGTGTATTCGCAATACATTTCATTTGTCTATGTTAACGGTCAGTTGCCACTCCCGGCACCAAGTGCCTATCCGCTGCACATCTTCCTGCATTTCGCTGCAATTTTCTAATGCTGCAACTTCTCTGTGTACCACAGCATTATCCGCGAAAAGCCGCATGGAACTTCCGACACTATCTACTAGGTCATATATATATATATATATATATATATATATATATATATATATATATATATATATATTTATTTATTGTCGAAAGCAATGGCCCCAAAACACTCCCTTGTGGCACACCCGAGGTTACTTTAACGTCTGTTGACGTCTCTCCATAGAGAACAACATGCTGTGCTATGTTTGCTAAAAACTCTGATATTGCGTAGGCTCTTACTTTGTTTGTCAGACGACAGTGCGAAACTGTATCGAACGCCTTCCGGAAGTCAAGGAAAATGGCATCTACCTCGGAGCCTGTATCTAATATTTTCTGGGTCTCATGAACAAATAAACTTTGTTCTCATCAAAGTAACACCCCTCAGATATATTACAGTTGTGCCAGCGGTTTTTCTTATCTTGGAAGCACTTCTGGAACTCACTTTTTCTAATGGTGTTCAAGTCCTTCAGTGATTCTGTTTTTATCTCATCAACCGCGACAAAAGAACGTCCTTTTATGATGGTTCTCTTCGGCATCGGAAATACAAAGGAATCATAGGAGACCATTTCCGGCGAATAAAATGGCCGAGGAAACATAATAGATTTATTTTTTTGCCAAAAAATCACGAACGAGCAATGAGGTGTGAGCTGCAGCATTATTGGGATGCAATTTCCAAGAGTGGTTTTGTGATAATTCTCGTCTTATTCTTCGGACTGCTTCACGCAAACGGCGCGGAACTTTCAGGTAGTATTCCTTATTGACCGTATGACCATAAGCAATGAACCCATGATGCACTTCGCATTGTAGCCAAAGAAAACAGTGAAAAAATCTTTTCATGTGATCGAACTTGTGTAAATTTTTTCTGTCATGGCTGTTCAGTCAGTTTTCGTTTGGACGACTGGGCCTTGGTCTCGCCATCTTACCCAAATACCCATGTTTTGTCACCTGATGTAACCTTTTCTAGATGTTCTGGATCGTCGTTGACTTCATTCAGCAATCCCTGAGCGATATCTACACGACGTAGTTATTTGTCGAAATTCAACAGTTTCGGAAAAAACTTTGCTTCTACGTGTTTCATGCACAAAACATCCGAAAAAACTGCTTGGTATGAGCCAGTGAATATGACGGTATCATCTGCAAACTCTCTGATGGTGATTTGGCGATTTTCCAGAACCATCTTCCTTACTTCTTCCGCATTGTCGCCAGCATCCGATTTGGTAGTGTATCCAGGGTGGTTGTCGTCACGCCTTCTTGATTCTCTTTGAAATGTTTATATCACTCGTAATCTCTTGTCTTGCTCGTAGAGATTCGCTAATAGCCACAGGCAACATTTCGAATGGGGCGCTGCTCTTACTTCCATTTTTCAAGCAAAATTTAATGCAAATTCCTTAATCCATCCTTTTCGAAAGAAAAAATTCGATGAGCATTCAAACACACAGATAACCTTTTCGACTGTCAACAATAAACTAAATATTCAAAACAGCTGGAAATGCAAACATACATCAGGATCATATGTATGAACAAGACAAAAAATTGAAAATCGGATGTGTAAGGCCCGCTAGATTATAAAATTCCCATCACTTTAAGGTAACACCACGTATATCAAGATGTCAATGAAAGTGAAAGATGAGGTTATGGAAAACTGCGGTTCAAACCCCCTCCCCGTCACTCCGCAGTAGATTTGCTGCTGCACAGATTTCTCGATCGGATTCTTTGTTAATGCCGCTATTCTTGTCAAAGGGAATTTGTGGACCGTTGCTAATGAAATCATTAACCGTTAAGATATTTATTTAGCTCATACATATAATTAATACGTCACTACGCAACACACAGTTGAGCGAACATTTGAATAGATTAACGTTCGCCACAGTGTAGGAAAGTGGCAATTTAGTTGCTTCCACGAACAACACACAATGCAGCAAAGGAACGTGACTGCTAACTTTCGCGGCAGCGCTGAGTTGATTTCATCGAGCTCAATCAGACGAAAGCTTATGACGAGGCATCACATTGTCACCATTGTCCGCAGATGAAAGGGCGCGGCACGTTTATGGGAGAGACGAGATCCAAAATAACTTTTCATTACTTTCATGAACACTTGGGCGAATGTCATGTTGGCTACGTAAGCAAGGCCTTGACCAGTGGTACGGCTTCCATTGCCAGTGTTAGTCAGTATAAAACCCAATTGAGTGTTAGGCCAATGTTGGGGAGATCTCCACCTGATGAAGCTGTATATTCGCTGACGAGATACCAGCTCCTTCGTGTGTGGCAGGAAATGGGCCACCATTTTCATATTTGTCGTGTAACACATGGTGTTCATACTGAATGCGTAAAAATTTTAACTTTTCTCTGTCTAGGAACGTTGGAATTGTGTTTCAATCCATGTTGGATGCAACAAATGTATGAAATCTGTTCCTTCTTTATTTTTTTACTGATATCTCTCGATGCTACAATGTTACTTAGAAATTGAGGGAAAGTTTTCCTTCGTGTTCAGATGAACATAAAATCACAAGAGACGATCAAATCTTAGCTATTTTGTGGGCTTGTGTGAGTTTCCTTAGCATCCAAGGCGAATACGCCGTTGGAACTGGTATGCTCATGAAAAAGTAGTGGTGTGCTCTTCATGATGATATCGAATCCAGAAGCAATATCTATCAGTCGAATTATACTATCAGAATTTCAAAATGAAGCATGTAGTACAAGTTTTACATTGTGTGCATGTCGAGTTCGTCATCGTTTAATTTATTTGCACAGCGATTTTATAAATTTTTGTACTTGGTGTGCAGATTTCGTGTATTGACAGCCCCAGTTCTCCGGTTGTGATTAAAGCTTTCGAGAGATTTTACTTACGTGTAACACAATTGCCAGAACTGGAAATATAATCTGAAATATGTCCAGTAGGGATCCGAGACCCCCTTCGGCCTCACTACCAGCTCGCCGACTACTTGATTGAAAAGTCCATGACTCTTACATTTGTTCATTGCTGCACCAGCCTACTTTATCTAGAGAATAAAAATTAAACAACAGAAATTTATGGTGGACATCCTCCGCCATAGACACGAATCATGGTTATGTACCTTGTCATTCTTGAAACACTGTACCAAGGTGAACATCCGCGCCTGTTGTTTGAAAGTCTATGGTCACATACCTCCGGAAGTTGTAAAGAAATTTCTGTTGTTTAGAGGTAAAACCTCTTTCACTCGAGGCACTTCAACGTTTGCCTCTATGTCCAATAGGGTACCAGTCGAACATCTGGTAATAAGGCAATCTCCGTATCAAATATTACACATTAGTGCTTTAGTAGCTGTGGTTCGAGTAGGGATTGAAACAATGAAGCAAACTAACAACTGGAGAGCCCTTATTGCTTTACTTTTCGTCACACTCACAAAAACGCAATCATATACTGTATGAAATATGCTGAGATTTACTATTAGTAAGAATATGATTGTTTTGACATCTACTCTCATAAAGGAAACTAAGAAGTGCTCCTGGAATATAATGAATTTATTTTTACAATAAGTAAGATTGTAGTGAGATGTATACTCTTGACTCTAGTCAGGAAAGCGTCTCCTGAGGAAAATAATAAGAAATACTAAATACAGTTCTCAGATGCAAACTTCTCCAAGTAATACCGTGAGGAAAGCGTCTCCTGACGAAAGTAATAAGAAATACTGAATACACTTCTCAGATGCAAACTTGTCCAAGTAATACCGTGAGCAATTCAAAGATTATCACTCCAATAAACTGAAGTAAAGAGGCAAATTCATTTTTTGAAATCGTGCTTGAACTTCTGAAAGTATCTAATTGTTCTTCAATTTACATAAACATGTAATTTTTAATTATTTCTTTGTAGATATTAACAAAATAAAGCGAAATAATTGTGGTGGAAACAATAGCAATATTGGAGAGAGACTTGACTGCACAGCCTGTTTCCATGACTGCCTCTACTTGCAGATTTCGAATCCAAATTACAGACTGAAATCAAAATGATTTACAGGAATTCGCGAAACGAAACAATTATGAGTTTTACATTGTGACATCAATTTCAAGTTATTCATCACTATATACATTTTACGTCTGAGGTAGAAACATTGAAAAATTCATAAAAAGTGTTGGAAACAAGGAAATAAGGATATTTGGTTATTAATTCAACTTCGGTGTTAATTGTGACGGAAGTACATAGAGTAATTTAAACACCCAAGAGACAAGACAAAAGAACTTCCGTAAACTGAGGCAAATTTGATTACCAAACTAAATTCACATTGGGAAATATCAGATAATTCGCGCTTCTTTAGTCGTAAATTACCAGGGCTATTTTTTTCTAGTAAGCCAGTCGATCGCGTCACGTCGCAGTTTTCAGTTAAAAGCGCACAGTGTTACATAAAAATGCCTAGACCAATAGTGTCTTTCGTCAAGCGTGAATTGTGTTCTGTAATTCGCATTCTTCACGCTGGGGGGTCCCCCTCAGATTTCATTCAGCCCACATAACATAACTGGCCACGCAAGTGTTCAAGATGCAGGCGGTCAGACAAGGAAGCGAGAGTCAAGCAATGACCATGTTCAGCGAGTGGGTCATACGATTCGAGGCAGGTTTCTATGACTGACAGTTCAGAACAAGCAAACATTAAAGTTGTTATCTGGCATTGTCCTTCTTCACGACGATGCTCGGCCGCACAATGCAGCTGCAACATAGACACTCCAGCAGTGTTATCGTTGGGAAGCCTTTGATCACCCACCATACATCCCAGAATTGCGTCTCTCTGATTTTCATCTCTTTTCTCATATGAACCGCTGACTATGACGCCAGGATTTTGGCGCAGATAACGAGCTTCAGTCCAGCGTAGAGAAATGGTGGAAAGTTCAGTGTATTGGAAAGTTGGTAGCACGCTAGGACAAATGTCTTAAGTAGGAGTGGCAACCTTGTAGAGAAATACCTGGCAGGTGTAGCTAAAAGTTGCAAATAAAACATTTTGGATTTTCACTTTCTTTTCCACATCTCAACCGATTGGACCTTGGGAAAAAGTAGGCATCGTGCGCGCTTCGTGCAGGATTCCTATTAGAGGCTTTTATATGTGGACTGAGTACTTCAACGGGTAGATGTAGTGTACTTATATCCCCTTAAAGGAACCGATGTGGCTGCTCATATAGCACAGAATAGAACCATCACAATATCTGCGCTATATTCAGCTTTCTGGGAGTAGTAAATATTATTGAGGCTGTCAGTCTTTCGTAAGCGAGTGCCGTGCAGACTTCCGAATTAGTTCGAAGTAACATTTTCTTGTCATGTACAGGAAATAACAGATGACGTTTACCGTTTGTGGAGCTTCAAGGGAAGGTGGAGTATAGTTTGAAGGAAAATAGTGCACGAAAGCGCTGGGCACAGACTTTAGTGTCTGAAACGGGTAGCAGCGCGGTGCGTTGTGTCGAAAGCAGGTTTACCAGGCCGCTGAGTGGATTGTCACATATGAAGGCGCAAGGTAAAGGGCTTGTTATTTTTCGAACTGCATTGAGTACAGAGCAAGAAAGAATGGATTACTGCAAGAACTGAGTACCGTCGCATCTTCTTTTAATATGTTCCATATTTTCCATTCCTCGCCGATTCCGCGGAGAACCTCCTCATTTCTTCTCGTATCAGTGCACCTATTTTCCTTTATACTTGTACAGAGAACCATTTCTCAAACACTTCAACACTCATCTTCCCGAGTCTCCCACGTGTATACACAAAAATTTCCGTCTGAGTTTAAGGTCTACATTTGATAGCAGTAGACATCTCTGGGGCAGGAATACATTATTTACCTCTGCTTGTCTGTCCTTTATGTCCTTCTCACTTCTTCAGTTATGTGTCATTTCTGCTTCATAGGTAACAGAATTCCTTCAGTTCGTCATCTTCGTGGTGCCCAGTTTTGATGCTTCATTCTGCTGTTCCTAATTATTTTCTCCATTCGTTGGTGTTTCCTGTGTGCATTAGACTGTTCATTCCATTCAGCAGGTCCTGTAATTCTTCGTTATTTTCCCACAGGATAGCAATGTCATCGGCGAATTTTATGACTGATATCGTCCCACACTGAATTTTCATCTCACTCTTCTATTTTATTTTATTCCTGTCTTTCACGGTTAGATGTTGAGAATGAACTGTAGTGAAGTGTATGCATACCTTTACTCCGTGCGCCTCATTCTTGGTCTTATATTCTTACTAGCTGACAAACACGGCATTCCCGGGTATTCATTTTGCCAATTTTCTATTAGAGAAGGAAACGAAAAAATAACTGTGTTTATAGGGTAATATCGAAAAAAAAATCATTCGTGAAAACACCTTTGAAATTCTGGAACAGTCGTACAAACAACTACGAATAATGTAGAAATCTCTAATTACAGCTTCTTCGGTTCTCTTTACTGCATATTTCAATGCTTTTCTCGCCATATCTCTTGGGCTATATGCCGTGCAATGATTAATATGTGTAGGTACATTGAGCACCACGTGTGAATGCTGTCTGCAAAATTTGTTGCGAATAGTGTTAGTACCAAAGAAGTACGAGTAATAAATTTAAACCTCATGCGAAATGCGGCAGTTTTTCATGCATCTCAGTGTTTATCAATTCATATTTTCTGAGCTATAATAATTAGGTAGTTCTTACCCCAACATAGATTGTTGTTTAACTGTAAGGGATATGTGTACCAAGTTTTGTTAAAATAGATCCAGTGGTTTAAGGGGAGGTGTGGAACATACACAAAGTGTACTAAGTTTGGTTGAAATCGGTCCAGTGGTTTAGGGGAAGATGTGGAACCTAACCCCCCCACCCCCCCCACCCCCACACACACTATGGTTGGCCCCCTAGATGGCGCTACCATAGGTCAAACGGATATCAACTGCATTTTTTCTAAAAAAAAGGAACCCCCATTTTTTATTACATATTCGTGTAGTACGTAAAGAAATATGAATGTTTTAGTTGGACCACTTGTTTCGCTTTGTGATAGATGGCACTGCAATAGTCACAAACATATGGTTCACAATTTTAGACGTACAGTTGGTAACATGTAGGTTTTTTAAATTAAAAACAGAACGTAGGTACGTTTGAACATTTTATTTCGGTTGTTCCAATGTGATACATGTACCTTTGTGAACTTATTATTTCAGAGAACGCATGCTCTTTACAGCGTGATTACCTGTAAATACCACATTAATGCAATAAATGCTCAAAATGATGTCCGTCAACCTCATTGCATTTGGAAATACGTGCAACGACATTCCTCTCAACAGCGAGTAGTTCGCCTTCCATAATGTTCGCACATGCATTGACAATTCACTGACACATGTTGTCAGGCGTTGTCGGTGGATCACGATAGCAAATATCCTTCAACTTTCCCCACGGAAAGAAATCCTGGGACGTCAGATCCGGTGAACGTGCGGCCATGGTATGGTGCTTCGACAACCAATCCACCGGTCATGAAATATGCTATTCGATACCGCTTAAACCACACGAGAGGTATGTGCCGGACATCCATCATGTTGGAAGTACAACGCCATTCTGTCATGCAGTGAAACATCTTGTAGTAACATCGGTAGAACATTACGTAGAAAATCAGCGTATATTGAACCATTTAGATTGCCATCGATAAAATGATGGCGAATTATCCTTCCTCCCATAAAGCCGCACCATGCGTTAACCCGCTAAGGTCGCTGATGTTCCACTTGTCGCAGCCATCGTGGATTTTCCGTTGCCCAATAGTGCATATTGTGCCGGTTTACGTTACCGCTGTTGGTGAATGACGCTTTCTCGCTAAATAGAAGGCGTGCACAAAATCTGTCATCGTCCCGTAATTTCTCTAGTGTCCAGTGGCAGAACTCTACATGACGTTCAAAGTCGTCGCCATGAAATTCCTGGTGCATAGAAATATGATACGGGTGCAATAGATGTTGATGTAGCATTCTCAACACCGACGTTTTTGAGATTCCCGATTCTCGCGCAATTTGTCTGCGACTGATGTGCGGATTAGCCGCGACAGCAGCTAAAACAACTACTTGGGCATCATCATTTGTTGCAGGTCGTGGTTGACGTTTCACATGTGGCTGAAAGCTTCCTCTTTCCTTAAATAACGTAACTATCCGGCGAACGGTTCGGACACTTGGATGATGTCGTCCAGGATACGGAGCAGCATACATAGCACACGCCCGTTGGTCATTTTGATCACAATAACCATACATCAACATGATATGACCTTTTCCGCAATTGGTAAACGGTCCATTTTAACACGTGTAATGCATCACGAAGCAAATACCGCCCGCACTGGTGGAATGTTACGTGAAACCACGTACTTATACGTTTGAGAGTTTTACAGCGCCATCTATCACAAAGCGAAAACAGTGGTGCAACTAAAACATTCATATTTCTTTACGTACTACACGAATATGTAATAAAAATGGGGATTCCTATTTAAAAAACGCAGTTGATATCCGTTTGACCTATGGCAGCACCATTTATCGGGCCAACCATCTGGTTTCCCCCTTGAAGCTAGACGAGTTTCATCCCTTGTAGTTTTTTCGTTTGGTGCTTATTTCGTGAGATATTTGGCCCGGTCACTATCAATGGACCTCCCTGTATACAGGTAAACAAGCCACACGAAGGTGTCTTGATTTCCCTTGAGTTTTGGTTCTGTTAACAAACGCAAGGTCTGAACTGCTTCTCCGGTACCTTTACTTTTCTAACTGATAGTCATTCAACAGATCTTTATTTTTTTTAGCATTCGTATGTAAATTATCCTTTAAACTGTTTTGATGCATGAGATAATAAGCTCAAATGGCTCTGAGCACTATGGGACTTAACAGCTGTGGTCATCAGTCCCCTAGAACTTAGAACTACTTAAACCGAACTAACCTAAGGGCATCACACATATCCATGCCCAAGACAGGATTCGAACCTGCGACCGTAGCAGTCGCGCGGTTCCGGACTGGGCGCCTAGAACCGCTAGACCACCGCGGCCGGCGATAATAAGCTCACGTTTCGGTAGTCGTCGCATTTGTCTGCCCTCGCTATCATAAAGACTGTGCGGATGTTATTTTTCCGAATGTCTGATGTTGTATCTCCCGTCTCATAGGTTCTACACGCTAACTTCAGCAGTCGTTCCTGTGGCACTTCTCATATTACATTAAGAAGTCTAAATGTATGCTAGCGATGCTTTCTGCCTTGTTACTTCCCAAGTCTTCCAAAGCTCTGTCGATTTCGGTCACTAATACTGAGGCTTCTGCCTCTTCCAAAAAAAGACATGCATTTTTTCTTTCATCATGTCAGCGCGTTGCCCTCCTAGAGGCCTTCATTGTGTTCTTTCCACTAATACGCTTTCTCCTCTGTGTTAAATATCCCGTGTAGTATCCAAACGTTGCTTGCAGCTAGTTTGTGATACCACTGAAACTCATATTTACAGCCAGCCTGCGTGCCCTACTCCGTCAGAATACTGTTCAACACATAGAAGTAAGTTCTCGAAACGTAACCTAATTTACATGCATATTGCCAATGGAATGCACATCCGGAGTGTATAACCCAGCATGTCCTTATAATACGATACTCAGCTGAAAACCATTCGTACCTTACATTTTATTTACATTTTTTATGTGATGTAAATGCATGTAACTTACAAACTACTGGCTTAAGTCTGTTGCGTTGTAGCTTAGCAAATTATTATGAATTCGCTTCGTTACAGTGTTTAATGAACATTTCCAACTGTGCATTCGCCTTACTTGATAAGTTGTTAATTTTTACGTTTAATAAAGCACTCCGTCTTCAGGCCACGAGTGGTCTACCGGGACCATCTGACCGCCGTCTCATCCTCAGAGGAGGATGCGGATAGGATGGGCATGGGGCCAGCACACCGCTCTCTTGGTCGTTATGATGGTATCCTTGACCGGAGCCGCTACTATTTGGTCGAGTAGCGCCTCAATTGGCATCACGAGGCTGAGTGCACCCCGAAAAATGGCAACAGCGCATGGCGGCTGGAAGATCACCCATCCAAGTGCCGGTCACGCCCAGCAACGCTGAAACTCGGTGATCTCACAGGAACCGGAGTATCCACTGCGGCAAGGCCATTGCCAATTTTTGCATTTAGTGCAGAAGAAAACTCAGTAGGGGATAGCAACCTATTATCGGATACTGTTTTTAAATTTAAGATTAACAGCATACTAGTAATCCTTAAATCATGGAAAATGTGCTATACTATTACTATGGAATTTTAAATACTACCTGTAAAAATCTTCAGAATATTTTGTCGTTTAGTAATAGAAGGACAAAAAATTAATACGAGCAATTTTTACATCTGGAGTACATGATCCCTAAATACGGGTGGGAAGTAAACAATAGAATTTAATGAGTTATTAACATAATGTTGATTCGCACCAAATGTTTATTTCAAAAGTACAGTGTGCTGCATAAGTGTTGGTTACTCTGCAGTCGTTTCAGCCGTCACTAGAGAAGTGTTCTGTCTTTGTGCTTTTTGATACGTAAGTCACACTTAAAAACTTTTCAAGTGTCATCATCGATATCTGCATGAAGCTCATAATACTAACAAAGGCGTCCGATTTACGTAATCGAGGTGGCCTTAGAGGTATCAGTGGATCACAGTTGGTCGCAGTAAATGCACTCTACGTCCTCTTCGCATGTGTGTGATAAGTCTATAAGCATGGTTTCATCAAAGCTTGAATTGGAGATTTCCTCACCATAAACTTTCCGTCTCATGGTTTTCTTGTTCTTTCTTACCAGCACCTCCAGTTTGGTAGTCTGACATATTGAAAGTCTATCAGATGCATCAAATGAAACTCATGCAGTGCGTTTTAGTAAAGATGGTGTCGTTCCTCTAGTCTTGGTAATTACTTTCTTTTTTCCCTTATCCAGGGATTGCTCCACAACGTTTTCAAAAGGAGATGGCGTCAGCATTGCTGCTTCGTGGTGGGACTGATGGTGGAAACAGAGAAGACGTGCTGTTTTCAAAGGCAGAAAGCGCTGTTTCCATTCCATTAATAGCAGTCGAAAGTCGTCCTGCTGTAGCTTCTGAGTCCTTGCCAGCATATGCTGCAGATTGCTGAGGAGGAAAATCCATAGATGTAAAAATCTGGGTGATATAACAATGCAACCCATATTTTTGAAACCATTCGCAGTCACTTCAGTTGTTGCGGCTCTGCTATATGCGCTACCCATCAATGGCCGACTGTCTTTTTCCCTCACACACTGGGAAGGATGCGCAGTGGGACCATAAAAGACCTGCCCAGAGGTGAGGATGATCCACAACGTCAGTGGTACGAGTACGCATATTAGAATGATGTGCATCAAAATAAGCATCACTGGCGACCTACAGGTTCCAGCATAATGCAAGGGACATATTAACTATCCGGAATTAGGCAACAATCCGAAATTTGTGTAATTTATGCTACTACGTTTTCTACTTACAAAGTTTTCAGCCATGTGTAAGCTAACAATAATTAAGAATACTTAATAGTGAATAACACAGTTCAAATGTTACCCAGGCACTCAGCTCAGGATAAATTACGTAGAAGGACTGGCCTGAGATTCGGATAACATCATTCACCATTTGTAAAACTTTTATTATAAAAGAGAATAAAGTGCACACATGCAATTTCTGAATATACCCAAAGGCTATTGCCACTTATAAAATTTAAAATGGATTGAATCCAAAAAATTTCTATAATAATTTAAGAACAAGCCGAAAGGGCCTTTCAATAATACTTGAAGAAGAAATAACGGAATCTGCTCTAATATTAAGTTTACACGTTTAGGAAAATATGAAACCAACATCTGGCGTATTTAATCTGATAAACAGGACCCGCTACCGTTTTAGAATCTTATACCACATTTCAAACCTACAAACTGGATCCCGACCAATATGAAACCAAGAAAATTTGGCTAGTGTCAGATAATATTACTTAAACTACCTTGGTGAGCTATTCCATATTTCATTTAAGCTGACTAATAGTCTTTCATGTCTCCTGGTTTCACACGAAGTCCTGTTTCACAAGATACTTCTTTCTTTCTGTGTTTGTCATGTTACTTCTTCACGACACTAACGGACGCTTTGTCTACTATTTTTAGCCTGTGGATTTTAATAACGCAACACTCAAAGTACACCGACGGAAAATATAAAGGCAGTTGTAGAGATTTCAGTTTACACGTCAACTATTGTTCTAGTGACATTCAAAACCCAAAAGAACAATTCTGCGCAACAATATCATCAATAGTGGAATGAGATACAGTATACTGTACATCAGCTGAAAGATGCCACTGACCGCAATTATTAATTTCATGTCGCCTTTAGCTCTGTATTACGTCGCTAATTTAGAAGAATGCATATTTTCAAAAATACTAGTGGCACATTTCTAGTATAACCCACGGTCAGAAAAACTCTCCTGTCGAACAGGCCATGAAGGCCCAACGGTACCGACCGGCCGCCGTGTGATCCTCAACCACAGACGTCACCGGATGCGGATATGGAAGGGTATGTAGTCAACACACCGTTCTCCTGGCCGTATATCAGTTTCGGAGACCGGAGCCGCTACTTCTCAATCAAGTAGTTCCTCAGTTTGCATCATAGGGGCTGAGTGCACCCCGCTTGCCAACAGCGCTCGGCAGACCGGATGGTCACCCACCCAAGTGCTAGCCCAGCCCATCAGCGCTTAACGTCGGTGATCTGGCGGGAACCGGTATTACCACTGCGGCAAGGCCGTTGGTACGCTCAGAACATCGGAAAGAAATTGAATCTAACGTATCGTGTCAAGAGGTATCTCCACGAACGCCGATGTCAGCAGGGTTACCACTTGAGGCGATATTTAGCATAAGTCTTATTTGTGATATTCTGATAAACGATCTTGCCCGAAACGCGTCAGTAAAGTTTTTATAGTAAATGTATTATTATTACTTAGCGGCCTGAAGCAGTGATGGTTGCAGACCTTGTGTCAGAGATTGAGCTGTTCGTATTTAGAGGCTAGGTGTACTGTGAAAGAGAAAGGTAGAGTGTGAACTCTGTAAGTTCTACGGCTCGTAATTGTGAGCGTGGCCCTGGCAATCAATCGGTGGGCCGTGTCCGGTATTGGCGAGCAAGAATTTTACTACAGGCGGCCGCGTTTTACGGGGATTGTTGGGAGCCGCTACCTGCCGTCCTTAATGGCGGCCGTTGCGACCGCGCGATATGAAATATGTAC
The DNA here is from genome assembly GCF_023864345.2 of Schistocerca serialis cubense. NCBI lineage: Eukaryota > Metazoa > Arthropoda > Insecta > Orthoptera > Acrididae > Schistocerca > Schistocerca serialis. The sequence continues at coordinate 334,440,386 of NC_064638.1, read as the reverse complement.
GGCGGGGCGGACCCCCAAACGGCGCGGCGCGGGTCCGTCTCTCCGAGTTGAGTGCCACTCCCGCTGTTCCGCCGGCCAGCGCGGCCGCGTAAAATTTTAATGCGCCTGTCACCGAACCCGAGATAAAAACAGAGAGGGAAGCTGAGTAGTTTCTTATAATGCTACAAGAATATATCTATTACAACGAGAGAAATGCTGAAACATTCCATCATGTTTCGTAAAACGATACTATCCGACTCGACTACTGTGTCGCCACACGTATACAGGACGCGTACGGCGGAACCTTCTTCGTATCTCAGTATACTCACAGCCTTACTGTTCGGCAGGAGAGTGGTACCCAGAAAGACCGACTGTCGATTCAAATGCATCTTCCCTGGGAGTCTCCAAGTGACAGTCCTGTGTAGACGCACAGTGTATTGCAAACGTCACACGCCTACTCTTTTTTCCGTTTTCGATTCACGGGAGCTATACAGGAAGAAATTTTCCAAACGGACTTCTCTACATTTATGCTTGTGATCTCAGCATGAGGCGTTAGAATGGAGAATGTAGTACGTTCTTGACTCGTATCGGAAGTTAACGTCTTTCGGAATATAGGGAATAACTTTTACCACTATGCGATTAGTCTTTTTTGGAATTTCTCGGTTCCACGAAACAAACTGTTAACGAATCACTCAGCTCGTCTTACAGTTTTCTCTCCGTCGACCACTAACTAAAACTGGTCAATTTAAACGTGTGTCTTTTGTCAGTGAAACATACTTCCTTCAGATATTTAACAGCCTAGAGTTAACAATCTTGTAGCCGGCCGTAGTGGCCGAGCGGTTCTAGGCTCTACAGTCTGGAACCGCGCGACCGCTGCCTCGGGCATGGATGTGTGTGATGTCCTTAGGTTAGTTAGGTTTAAGTAGTTCTAAGTTCTAGGGGACTGATGACCTCAGAAGCTAAGTCCCATAGTGCCCAGAGCCATTTGAACAATCTTGTAAGACCGTTCGCATCAGTGCTATGTTCTTAAATACGTCGCACGTATAAAATCACTGCTAACTACGTGATCTAGATCGTAGTTGTAGCTGAATGTATAGTGAATTCTCCATTTTGCTAGGAACGTGTCAGATATAATGGCGTATCCCAATTGCACACGTAATAACTCACACTCAGACCTTGTCAGTGTTATATAAAAGGATGCGTAAAAACACGAATCGCAGTCCAGCTTAAAGTTAAGAACTGTGGGAGCCAAGCGCTTTGATGACGATGATGTTTGGATTGTCGGGCGCTCTACTGCGCGGTTATCAGCGCCCCTACAAGTTCCCAACATTTTTTCTCAGTCCAATCTTGCCACTTGCATAAATGATGATGAAATGATGTGCACAACACAAACACCCAGTCATCTCGAGGCAGGTGATAATCCCTGGCCCCGCCGGGAATCGAACCCAGGGCCCCGTGGTCGGGAAGCGAGAACGCGACCGCGAGACCATGAGCTGCGGACAAAGCACTTTCGCATATGGGTTATAAGTAGGTAGGTATTTGCCAATATACCGTAGTGTGCTCGTGCCACAGAAACTTGCTTATAATTTTCCCTCTCCTAATGCTGAAACCGATTGCCGAACGCTGGCATGTGATTTATACAAAGAAGATGTCTTAATTACTAAATTAATTTCGTAAAACGTGCATTGAACCATATTAATTACTTAGATGGGAAACACTGGTGCCTGATATATTGTAGAAACTTATTTTCTTGTTATTCTTTTTGATAAAACATATTGGTTTGTCTCAGAAGACTGGTGCATGTCACCAGGAAAAGACAACAAAGAGAAACTTTGTTGAATATCCGACCGCTGCTTCTAAACATTTCTGTCCCATGACGCTGCGTTGAACAGATACTTACTTATTCTATATATGAAGATAGTAACTGTTTCCGATAGAACAGGTACCATTGATGACCGTGCAGCTTGTCTAGAATAGATGACAATTAATCGAAACCCTCAGCTGCCGGCAGGTGTTCTTGATTTACCTCAATGAGGACAGCTGAAAATGTGTGCCCCGACCGGTACTCGATCCCGGGATCTCCTGGTTACATGTCAGACGCTCGATTCATCTGAGGCACTGAGGACACAGATGAATAGCGCGACTGCAGGGACTTGTCCCTTGCACGCTTCCCGTGAGACCCACATTCCCTACTATCCACAATGTACATTCCTGATGTTCTTAATATATATGTAGACTGTGGACAGTTGGGAATGTGGGACTCACGGGAAGCGTGCAAGGGATAAGTCTCTGCAATCGCGCTATTGATTTGTGTCCTCGATGGCTCAGATGGATGGAGCATCTGCCATGTAAGCAGGAGATCCCGGGTTCGAGTCCCGGTCGGGGCACACATTTTCAGCTGTCCTCATTGAGGTAAATCCACAACACCTGTCGGCAGCTGAGGGTTTCCATTAATTATCACTTACTTATTCGTCTTTCGAAAGACATGAATTTGATGAAATTACAGCATTTTCGTGCTCGATAGGCCCGGCGTAGTCCCACTTACAGAATTTCACATGAGATCAGGTACTTTAAATATTCATTAAATCGTAATACACTATAATTCAAATAAATCTCCACACTATTGCTTCTGTATTCTATGCATGATGACACCATAATGATACTACGAACTTTCAGAGATGCCGGAGAAGAGTAAATATATTAATTTGTCATAAGGGACCCTAGTTCTAAGACGACCGAGTCATAAGTCATGAGCGAAACCTCTGACAGTGGACCTCTTCTACTGTAAGCTCTTTACTTTGCACGTTATCAGAGGAGGTAGCACGGGCCAAAACAAGAAGAAACTGTCTAGTAAACATGGGATCTAAAATGAATACCGTAAGAGCTAGAGCACATGTTCAGTAGAAGAGATGTGTTTCCCAGTAAGGACTACGTACAGTATACGTATGGATGTAATTTGTACAACAGGTGTGCCACACCTGTCATGAATGTAAAGATACGGAGGAACGAAAGAAGTTTAATAACATATGTGTTATGAAATACATCTCGTAAATTCCTGTGTGTATGAAGCGTTGCTCTATGCAAGATATTAGCGTCTCCACCTAACAATTAAAAAGTTCTGTCTCTGTAAATATCACAGCAACATGTGCGGGATAGACTAGACTGTTGCATCACTTTAGACTCGACCGTCTCAGTTTGTAGTTGGAAAGAATCCCCAGAAAGTTGGGGGTGAAGGGAAAGCAACCGATCCGACCCCTCCCCCGTTTCCGTTGGCTCCCCCCCCCCCCCCTCCTCCCTGCCTTTATCCCCTTGCCGAGAGAGCGATCGCGGGCGGCAGCCTTGTAAGTGCAAAGTTGGAGAGAGTTGCACGGCACACGGCGCAGGGCGCAGGGGGCCCGACATCACAGCGAATTAGCCGACTCTGGCGGCAGCACCCAGCGGAACTAACAAACCCTCATGTCAGCTGCTGCCTGCTGCTGCTGCTGGTACCAGAAAGGAAAGCGAGCGAGCGAGGACCAGCCCTTATTTGCGGCTTCCCGCCGCCTCCATGCGGTTTCAAGATTCCTACGCACATACATACACACACACATACACAGACACACACACGCAAGCGCGCGCGCTGGAGCGTGCTGGTACTGCTGCGTACTCTATATTGGAATACCCACAACTCGTACACCGTGTATTAACTCTGAGGCGGACGGAAGGTGAAACTCGGGAACCGTAGCACACGATACCTTACGAATAACTGAAATAAATGATTTGTACAAATTTTTTTCTGCATTTGGTGTTCTATAGCCATGATAAATTTTAAGATCGCCATTATTAACCATCAAAAATTTGCTTCGAGCATGTAGTGTTTACTCTCAAGCCTAGTCACATTCAAGAGATCATCTTCAGTGGCAATATAGATATACAGTAATAGAGGGTGACCCGCAACTCCACCCACAAAATTTTGGAGAAGCTTCAAAAACATTTTCTGATACAAGGAACCAATGGTTTCCCGTGGCTCGGTCACTGTGTTTGATTTCTTGTGCCATCTCTTGTTCTACATGAATAGCGCTAAGAATATCTGAACAGCAGTGCAGTTGTGTGTCTTGTTTACAATCAGACTCACTCTATTCAGTGGCGGTGATGATGATGATGTTTGGTTTGTGGGGTGCTCAACTGCGTGATCATCAGCACCCTTACAAAGTCCCAATTCTTATACGCTCCAATGTTTTCACAATCCGATCTAGCCACTCTCACTAATGGTGATGATGAAATGATGAGGGCCGGCCGGAGTGGCCGAGCGGTTCTAGGCGCTACAGTCTGGAACCACGTGACCGCTACGGTCGCAGGTTCGAATCCTGTCTCGGACATGGGTGTGTGTGATGTCCTTAGGTTAGTTAGGTTTAAGTAGTTCTAAGTTCTAGGGGACTGATGACCTGAGAAGTTATGTCCCATAGTGCTCAGAGCAATTTTTAAATGATGAGGGCAACACAAATACCCAGTCTCCTGGCAGAGAAATTCCCCAATCCGGCCTGCACTCAAACCCGGGACCCCACGATCCAGAGGCAGCAACGCTAGTCACTAGACCGCGAGCTGCGGACGTTTCAGTGGCAGTACTTGACGTTCACTTCAATAATGCCACTCTACTCCTCCTCTTCAAATATGCATTGAGTACTACTCTGTCCTGTCTCGACTTTCTTTTTTCCTGCGTTGGTAATTTAGCGTTAACAGTGATACATAAGTGCTTGAAAGGTTTACTGATAATGAGTTGTCAGTATGCACAACGTTTATGGATTCACTGTATGAAATGAGAGATAGACTCAACGACACTATAACTGGCTTCTCCTGAGCGACGTCAATCACATCACAGTATTTTAATATCTGTCTGAGAGTTGTTACAATACTCTGTCTTGTGTTACATGTTCTCGTGCATGCATATTAAAATCCTTTTAAGAGTGGTGAAGATTTTCTCAAAAACGAATGGAAATGGGGTAACGAACCGAAAAAAGAACAGAATAATATTACTAGTCTGTAACGAACCGCTGATGACCACGGGTTCCCTCCATAAGTTAAAATGATTTGAGAACAATTGAACAAGGCTCTTTGGGAGATTATGTCTCAGAAACCTTCAGGGTTGTACCAGAGTCCAGGCATCAGTGGTTAAGGAAAAACTCTCCTTGTTCTCACTATTGAATTATACAGGGCGTTTCACAATGCCTATTATAGGTTTATAGGGACTACTGAAGGACGAAGTTTTGATGAAGATACGTAAGGAGTTTAAAGACTGAATCACATTTAGATCTCCGGCTTCACGGTACACAAAAAGACTGAAAAGAGGGCCCTTTGTCAGCCCCAGTTGTGATTATTTATTTATTATTTATTTTATTTATTTATTTAATCTTATCAGATTAGGGCCTTCGTCTTACATCAGACCATGGTTTGACACAAACGGTACCTTCTTTATGTCATAGTTGTCTAAGAAATAACGATTTTAACATGAGAATAGTATTAAAATGATCTCAGTCTTTGAATTACATCACACGCCATTTTATTCTCACTACAATGACGACTGCGAGAAGCTGGACTAGCAAGTTTGAGTTTGGTGCTTCATGGTCGCGCCGCACTCACTACTTTGAAGAAGACGTCCTTCGACGCGTAGAAGAGAACCCGACGACGAGTACGCGAAACACTGATTATGCCATTGGCTGGAGTAGAGCGCAGTAGAACACACAGGAGTTCATTTTCTCCTCCGTCTGCGTAACGTGAACCAGGAGATTTGAAAGTAATCCGGTCTTCATATTTTACATCCGGACGGTACATCTCCGGAAAGGGGTTCCCTATCAAAGTTTTATTAGGTCCCCTCTATTAACTCCGAAGGCCCGTAATAGAAACGTCCAGTATATACAGAACAGTACAACTACTAAGAGACTTCAGGAAAATTGTCCTCACAACCATCTTCAAAAAAATAATCGAGAAAAGAATGCGAGGACTACCAGTTTTCAGAGTAGTATTACACTTATCCAAAATTTTAACGCCATATGTCTTGAAAGAAAACAATAGAGGAATACGACAGTCGGTTCTAAGTCTGAGGATAATCACTGAGAAAATCCCAAGTGTGAACAGATAACAACTCGTCGTTCTCATCGAAATCGAGAAAGCGTTTGATAACTAAACCGGCATCTTCTCTTTCTGGTTCTCAAAAACGTCCTGTATCGAAATCTAATTCACCGTTTGTAAGGAAACCGAACAGCAATTGTGGACTCGTACGAAATAAATACAAAAATAATAAATGGATTGAAGCAAATATTTTGCTGCCCCTGCTGTTGTTATATATCTACATAGAGGAAAAAATTAAGGAATGTTTACACAGATACACTTATGTAATAAAAGAAATAGTAAATTGAGCAGATGACATTGACTTATTGATTATACTGACTAATGAGTAAAAGATCATTGAACAATCGCTTGTAACATGAAATCCACGGATCTGTAACAGAAATCATGTGGTGTTGTACAGCGCAAGCCATCCTTTGCGCATCTCACTCAAGTAAAGGAAATAAGATATTTGTAGAAAAGAATTGCGGAACCGAAGAAGCAACAGGAATATATCGAGACCAATTACGCATGCCTTGCATCAGTGACGCAAGAGCCAGAAAATCTAGGATGCAGCATTGTAGAGGAAGCATCTGAGATGCCACTGCATTTTCAACCATGCTCTGGGCTGAAGAGAAGCAGAAAAAGTTCTGATGGACTATACAGATAAGCTTTAGATGACAAAAATAATGACGGATGTCATCGATACAGCAAAAACTATGAGGATGGTTAACTAGAGACAAAAATTGTAAATAACTTGCAATGTTTGTTTTGTTACACGTGTACTTGCAGCGCCGCCACTTACAAATGTCGACATCACACTAACATATCTGTTAAACCTTTATTGTCATTGCCCAGAATCGCAACGAAACTAAGGGATGGCTCTGCTGATGTCGTTCTACATCTACATCTACATCTATACTCCGCGAGCCACCTTACGGTGTGTGGCGGAGGGTACTTATTGTACCACTATCTGATCCCCCCTTCCCTGTTCCATTCACGAATTGTGCGTGGGAAGAACGACTGCTTGTAAGTCTCCGTATTTGCTCTAATTTCTCGGATCTTTTCGTTGTGATCATTACGCGAGATATATGTGGGCGGTAGTAATATGTTGCCCATCTCTTCCCGGAATGTGTTCTCTCGTAATTTCGATAATAAACCTCTCCGTATTGCGTAACGCCTTTCTTGAAGTGTCCGCCACTGGAGCTTGTTCAGCATCTCCGTAACGCTCTCGCGCTGACTAAATGTCCCCATGACGAATCGCGCTGCTTTTCGCTGGATCATGTCTATCTCTTCTATTAATCCAACCTGGTAAGGGTCCCATACTGATGAGCAATACTACACGAGGAGTCCAGCGAAAATGGTTCTGCAGTGTCAAATACATTCCAGTAATCGATCATAACTTGAATGACGAAAGATACACACATTTATCATCTATGTTCGCTGCAGCGAGCACATGAAAGGACACTGGTAAATGGAGAGATTACCATAAGGACAACAAAAAATTGGGAATAACCATCTGACGTCGTCTACCAGTGAATATAAGATTAAAAAGCAATCTAACAAAGCGGAATGTGTTACACATTTGAATAAAAATGATCGTTTGGTACCATATGATACAATATATGCTTGAAAAGTAACTATAAATATTGGTCCCCTTTCGTGTACCTGTATGTGATCTCTTTACAACAAAGCCGCTAACTCCAATTCAGTTGCTTATGAGTGTAGCTTTCCCGCAGGTAATGTGAGGTGAATAATAGTTTGTGTGACGAACTTCGCGCATAAGAAAGTATTTTTAAGAGAAAACTCTCTTCTACAACTCTGTCGAAAAACGAGTAGGCCTATATATGATCATATTTGAAGAAATTGGCCCCTGCGTGTGTGTCTGAAGTCTCTGCTTTTAATCTATTTTCATATAGATAATAGATACATGGGTACAGCTCTATAATACAGGAGTTAACTCTTCTATTGTAGCTGTTTCTAGGTATCTGCCTCTGTTAAGAATTACCATATTGTGCAAATAAAAGTATGTTAGATTTCTGACGGTCATTTTTTTCTCGCTCACATAAAATTAATGTGGTGACAGTGGTTTTTAAGATCCATGATGGTAGAGAGATTTACTTCCATTGTCGACTAACACGTGGGTGAGAAAGTAGACTGAGTTACTACTATCAGCGCAGCATTACAACACAAAATCATAGATGGAATGATATAGTAGCTATATCTGTAATGAATAGCTGGTAAATAAATGGTCTGTCAGAGACGAAGGAACGTCGACAAACTATAGGGTCTGTCTAGAGGGATAAAGTGCGAGTAGGAAAAAATGTCAGCAGACGTCTTATACCAACGCTAGAGCGCCTATCATACTTCCTTCGGTGCAGTGCATGTCATTCACTTTCGACAGGGGACTTTACAGCCATCAGAACTGTGCAATTATCATTACAAGTTTTAAGATCTAACAAGTTTCATTTTATTGTGAAAGGAAGAAAAATAACGAACATGTAATGAAATGAAACATAAATTTACAAGTTTAAAGATTTGTCGAGCTTCACTTTGTTGTGAAAGAAGGAAAAATAACAAACCTGTAATGAAATTAAACATAAATTTACAAGTTTAAAGATTTAACAAGCTTCATTTTATTGTGAAAGAAAATACTAATACTGAAATGAAATAAACAGAATTTCACAAAGAGTTTAATGTTTCTGGGTACAGAATTGTGGAATATCTTTTGACATTATTTATTAATTACTTTCTGAAAACCAGTCCTCTTTGCATTATTATGTAAGTCGTGCAAAACGTTCGATAAATTGAAATCACTATCTAATGATATTTCAATTCTAAGCTCTAATAATGTACTACTGAAAATATGAGCTATACAGTCTAACTTCACAATAAGCCAATATAGAAACTAATTAGTAATAAAGAATTTTAAGTGAATGTAGCTAATAAAAGGAAAAACAAAAAAAATGACTTACAGAAAAACGGAAATTACTGCAACACTTTGCACAAGATATAACAAAGGAAAAATAAAATTAGAACTTGCGACAAAAAAACAAAACACACAGGCACACGCACATCTTCAGTATTAAGTGGTTTTGCAGTATTTGCAACTTGACGATTTTATAAAATAAGGACAAATAAGACTATAGAAAACGCTATTATTTTTTAAATATTTTGTTCCTTTCTAATAGAGTAAATGAATAAGCATGAATTGTCTTATCATCCTTCCTTTGAAATGAATATATTTTCTTAGGTCATTGACTTAGTTTTAGGGTAAATTAATTTAATGAATAAGTGTTGGCTTTTTAAATTTTCAGGTTGTTGTTCATTTAAATGTTGGAAAGATATTCTGAGTCTGACTATGGACCATGAGCGATGTCCAGTCATGAATAAATTAAAAAGCAAAACTATGTGAATTTCGTTTTTAGTGTTTGGGATTGCTGCTTCCTTGATATGTTTCGAGAATTTTTCGCACCGACTGAGACAACAGTTTTAGCTACAGCCACTTGTCCTTTTCTTACCAATATTGTAATTGTTGGAGATCAAAAACCTATGGATCGTTCACTGACACACACACACGCACACACACACACACACACACACACACACACACACACACACATCAGGAGAGATAAGCAAAGTCATTGTCATGTCACGCTGTATGTACCAAGCCAAATAAATCATCCACTGAGGTTTCATGAGAAAGGCAGTTCAGTCAGTCTAGGATACCAACCAGTAGACGTCACTTCCCGTATTTTAAATTTTCTACTGTTTTGTTGGTTGTGATTTCTGTTAACCTACAATTTTCCCGTCCAGATACCCTCTTCAGTAATTTGGAGTCTTCTAATGTCGTCCAGAAACTCATTTCAATTTAGTCACTCTTCTTGTACACTTTGCCATCTCTAAGCTCTTTATGGTTAACCAGGAAACAACTTTTTTCGGAATACCAGCGTTCCGAATGTCTTATGTAGATGCTACATTCTCCATTTACCATTGCTAGTATCTTCACTTCAGGGGAGTACTTAACCCACCATTTTGAATTATTTTAGGTAAGAGGGGCGCTCAACAAGTAATAGAACGCATTTTTTTGTTTTATTCAGGGTTCCAATACAACATAATATTCCATATACTTTTAGATACAAAACTCTGTTTTTCAGCATAATCTGTGTTCAGTGCAACAGCCTCACGCCACCTTACAGGATTGCGCAGAGAGGGGTCTGACTGTGATCCGTCGATCATCTCGAATGAGAGTGTCGGCACGTTCCATTATTGCAGGGTTACAGTTGTGTGCGGCAGGCCGACACGTAGGAGATCGGATGGGTTTGTGCGACCTTGTTGCGATAATGACAGACGCCTCTTCCAACGACTCGCTGAGCTTTTGTTGTCTTCCAGGTCTCCGTAGACATTCTGCGAATGCCTATGAATACCTGTGATGCTCTGGTTTTCCACCAAAATATACTCAATGACAGGTCTCTGCTTGGAACGCACCTCCCCTACAGATGCCATTTGAGAGCTACGTATAGCGCAGCCACTTTTCGGAACTTCATGAATCTACAGGGTGTTACAAAAACGTACGGCCAAACTTTCAGGAAACATTCCTCACACACAAAGAAAGAAAATATATTATGTGGACATGTGTCCAGAAACTCTTACTTTCCATGTCGGAGCTCATTTTATTACTTCTCTTCAAATCACATTAATCATGGACTGGAAACACACAGCAAAAGAACGTACCAGCGTGACTTCAAACACTTTGTTACAAGAAATGTTCAAGGTGCGTGGTTTGAGGTTTGGGGTTTTCGGGCGCTAAGGAAATGTTCAAAATGTCCTCCGTTAGCGAGGATACATGCATCCACTCTCCGTCGCATGGAGTCCCTGATGCGCTGATGCAGCCCTGGAGAAAGGCGTATTGTATCACAGCCGTCCACAATACGAGCACGAAGAGTCTCTACATTTGGTACCGGGGTTGCGTAGACAAGAGCTTTCAAATGCCCCCATAAATGAAAGTCAAGAGGGTAGATGTTAGGTGAGCGTGGAGGCCATGGAATTGGTCCGCATCTACCAATCCATCGGTCACCGAATCTGTTGTGCAGAAGCTTACGAACACTTCGATTGAAATGTGCAGGAGCTCCATCGTGCATGAACGACATGTTGTGTCGTACTTGTAAAGGCACATGTTCTAGCAGCACAGGTAGAGTATCCCGTATGAAATCATGATAACGTGCTCCATTGAGCGTAGGCGGAAGAACATGGGGCCCAATCAAGACATCACCAACAATGCCTGCCCAAACGTTCACAGAAAATCTGTCGCATGTCAACACAAGCACCGAAGTCAACATTACCTTCCTTCAATTGGGCCAACTGGCGGTGAATCGAGGACGTACAGTACATACTGACGAAACTAAAATGAGCTCTAACATGGAAATTAAGCGTTTCCGGACACATGTCCACATAACATCTTTTCTTTATTTGTGTGTGAGGAATGTTTCCTGAAAGTTTGGCCATACCTTTTTGTAGCACCCAGTATAAGGGCTGAAGCAGAAATATTTCACAATGTTTCACAACAAATTCTGCCTTTCTTTTCAACCGTACTTTCGCGACGAAATGCGTTGCATTGCTTCTCGAACGCTGCTCGTATATATTGCAATGCCTGCCTTCTCATATATGTTTTGCTGTCTATGGTAGTCTTTTGTTTCATGAAAGTTATTTCATCCTGTCTTATCACATATCTTGTCATTGGGTCCCTTCTTCTTGTCGGTATTTTTCAGATGTTTCATTTCTCAGCGATACCTATCATTTCTTTTTATTGGTGCGCCTACGCTTTTTAATTAGTTTTTATAGCACCACATCTGAAACGGCTTGATGTTCCGCTTTTCCCGTAGTGCGTGGCTCACTTACGCACAATGATGTGCTCAAAATGTTCTTTCTCAGAAATTTGTTCTTCAGATGAAGACCTGTGTTTGTTCAAATGGCTCTGAGCACTATGGGACGTAACATCTGGGGTCATCAATCCCCTAGAACTTAGAACTACTTAAAGTTAACTAACCTAAGGACATCACACACATCCATGCCCGAGGCAGGATTCGAACCTGAGATCGCAGCAGTCGCGCGGTTCCGGACTCAAGCGCCTAGAACCGCTAGGCCACAGCGGCCGGCCCTGTGTTTGGTACTAGCCCTTTTCTCTGAATGAGAAACACCCTTTTTTATCTTTGCAAGTCTTCTGTGTCCGTTTCGTCTGTCAAGCGTTATTTTAATGAGATTATCATACAATGAAGGCTTTGGTACTACGAAACGAAGTGTGAATACGAGGGTAAAGGAGCATAAAAGTCTTTACCGACTGGGAAAAATAGATAAATCGGCCGTTGCGGAACATTCACTTCAGTCAGGTGACCATGTAGTTACGTTTTCTGAAACTACAGTTTTAAGTTCTACCACGAACTATTATCCACGACTGTATAGGGAGGCTATTGAAATTTATAAACATGAAGATAATTTTAATAGAAAAGAAGAGGCCTTGAAATTAAGCGAGATATGGACAGTGGCGTTACAGAATCGATAAGTGATTTTTATCTATGACGGACTATTATCGATAGTTACATTTTATCTTTGACTAGTTTTCTCTCTGCTACTATGTGCAAGCTAGACCACGCCCACTTTCCTCGGTATTTAGGCCGCTCTCCGACGCCCGACTCGTCAGTCGGCAGGACTCAGCAGGACCAGCCATACACCTGAGGATGTCCAACATAGTATTGGACGAAACGTTAGGAATAGAAGAATACCATGGACCACGGCCGTATAACCCATAAGAATTATCAACATTTAGTAAGATTACTTCGTCTGCTTCGTAGTCTCCAAACAAAAATAAAAATAAATAAAAGCTATTTCTTTTATATGAAGCCAGCTTCGTCTTATAGGAGCGAATGTCATTTACACTCTCTCATTGCAGTACCTAGTACAAGTCGCAGTAGAGCGAATGACTGCGAAGCTAGACTATGTACAGTGTCCGCATATCCGGCACTAGCAGTGCAGTTCGCGCGAGTAGGACTGGACGATGGAGTGTTGGTGTTCCGCGAAGAGCGTGTGTGCTTGTATGCCGGTACGCAGATAACGGCAGGGGGGCCGCGTGCTGTCGTGTCGGTCCTCGAGCGCCAACAGCTCCGCCAACAGCGGCCGCTTTCAGCGAGGACGCGCGCGCCCTGTTTGCCCCGGAACAAGCGGCGCCATTTGCAACAACGGCGACGGTATTTTCAGGCGCCGGGCAGCCGGCTCGGCCGCTGTTTGAACAGCGCATTAGTGGCCGGCTCGATTCGGCGCGTGCATCGCGGACGCGCAGTTGCAGCGGCGGACATTTAGGGAACGGATCGCTGTTGTCCGTGCTCCGTCCCCAGACAATAGCTCGTCCACCGGCTGCAGTTAAAGCAGCTGGCATCCCTGTGGGAGCGCCGGCCATATTCGTTGTAGTACTTGTAAACAGACCTGGCTTTAGACTAACTGCTCTACAAACAACTCTCAGTTCTCCAGCCCTCTTTAGGTTGCATCAATCACAGCATAAACGTACACGGCCTAACAGACTGGCATGTCTGTCACAGACGAGCTGAATGTTTCGAATGTATTCAAACGTTGTCCGACACGCTGATTCGAAGTATAAAGTTACAAGCTGTTTTCTCTGCTTTCTAATCGTTTCGTCTACACCCATGCAACACTCGTGCAACACGCAGAAATTTCTGATAATCGTACTATTTGTACACGAAACATGAGACAAATAAACAATTTTCACAACCTGACAAATACTGCGACTTATTGTTTGCGACGTAAATTCAAGCACGATGAACGATACACTACCGTGAAATCAAAACCACTAAATTTTTCAACGTTTAGAGTTTTTACATCCCCAGAATAGATACATCTGGCAAGATGATAACATGATAATACAGACAAATCAGTACAGTTAGTTCTGAACAACTGCCTTCAATGAGGCTTATGGCACAAACACACAAAATATCTTGAAACAGAGATGATTATAAAGAGTTCCTGAATTGTTTTGCTATGGTACAAACAATGGATATATTTGCAAGACAGTGCATAAGAAGCATAGAAAAATTAAAATAAACGTACAGCTTGAAGAGAACAACTTACACACGTAGAGACAGGGGCAACAGAGCCCACGAACAAAACACAACATGTTCAGATGCATAGTCTGTCTCACTGCCAAGAAAAAAAGTAACCGAATTGAAGATAATTTACTGAATTATCCGGCATGTTAAATGGAATGAGCGGCCTAATGGGTACAGAATATGCATCTGAGAGTAAATCTAAGAAAAACTAAAGTAATGAGAAGTAGCAGAAACGAGAACAAAGATAAACCTAACGTCAGAATAGGAATTATGAAGTAGAAAAAGTCGAGGAATTGTGCTACATAGGCATGATGGACGGAGCAAGAAGGACGTAAAAAGCACTGGCATAAACGGCACTCCTGGCCAAGAGAAGTCTACGGGTATAAGGCATAGGCCAAAATTTGAGAGATAAATTTCTGAGCGACCGCTACGGTCGCAGGTTCGAATCCTGCCTCTGGCATGGATGTGTGTGATGTCCTTACGTTAGTTACGTTTAAGTAGTTCTTAGTTCTAGGGGCCTGATGACTTCACATATGAAATTCCAAAGTGCTCAGAGCCATTTGAACCATCTGAACTATAAATTTCTGAGAGTGTACGTTTGGAACAATTGAGGATGTAGGTTGTTTCAGAATACTGTTGCCTCAGAATAAATAAATAAATAAACAACAAACAAGTGAAAGTATTACTACAACAGTTTAGGAAAATATGGTTTGATATGCCATCTTCAACTTTGAATAAATTGGAATAACTCCCAAAAAATATTACCTAAGATGTAAATAGTACTGAAACACTGAAAAATTAAAGTAACACTTCCTACATATGAAGAACTCTGACTGTAGAGAAACCGTAACGCTTGATCAAAGCGGACATGATAGTCCTTGGAAGAAATAAAAAGCTTTGGTCATTTTTCAGGAAGAATATATCATACAGGGAGCAACAAAGAAGAAAACAGAAACACACTCAGTGCCAAACAGACGGCTTACAGAGTACACCAATATTGAACTTACTACTACCGCTGCACACACACACACACACACACACACACACACACACACACACACACAAACGCGCGCGCGCACACACACACACAATGAGAGAAGCAGAGAAAGAGAGAGAGAGAGCATATTATTTACGATATACGAGAACGCTAAATGGTTTTGGGTACAGACAAGACAGCTTGATCACCCAATAGACATATTTACCTAATAACATATAAAACCAATTTTGTCATTTGTATGTATTGTTTATAATTAATTTAGTTTAAGGATTGACCTAAAATTCTGTGAAGAAATACCGAATTCCTGAAAGATACATCAAATTACATAAACTGTATTATCGCAATAAATATAGCAGTCATCTCCGTTGTAGTTTACTCAACACGCCTAAACTATTTACGCTATGGTGCTTGAAGGTCCGAAGTAATATCCAGTAGCAAAGGACGAGTAATTGTATTAGTTTGCGATAAACGACAATGAAATATGAGCTGGGGAAAAATGACGGCAAATAGTAATAAGATTGATACTATTGGATGATGTCATGCATTACCCACTATTTGGGCGTTACCCACTATTTGGGCTGATATCCTTTTTGCCAAATGGCATATATATGTCGTGTTCATTTGTTACGTAATTCACATTTTGGCAGCGTGAATATTCAGTGAGGTATTCCCACAAGTGAGAGCTGGCCACCACGTAGTAGATGAGACTGGGCTGGAGTGTGGGTTGCTCAAGCGGTCGTTTATTGTGCAGGAGCCTCAGTAAGTTACGCAATAGCCTTATATTTTCAAGTGCCGTGTACATAATGCACGTATAGAGTACTTTACCGTCATTAAGTTTTGAGACTGACGGGTGGAGTATAGGCACACTCAAGAACCAGGATGTCTCACAAGATGCCGCCTAAAACGGTGTACAGTTGTTCCATGCAGCGCGTTTTGATTACTTGACCTTGTCGTGCTTTTTCTGTAGGGGCGATTCCGGCGTTTTTTCAGATGGAGAATTGTCGTCTCAGTTGCGTATCGGTTATGATCCGTCTTAGAAACATCGGACCATCGTCAGCACTACTAGTCCCCACGCGTCATCGTGTGGTCATCATGGTGGTCTTGAGCCAGGATGCTTAGCACACCGTGCTGAGCACCACGCGACGTACCAAGTCATCAGTCAGCTTTTAATAGCACGCACCGTGCGAGATCGTTTACCGTTAGGGACCGGTTGGTACTCACCAACATTGCAACATCTTCAGTCTCGCATTCAGTTCGAACTGTTTGTGGCCGATTAAGACGCACATTATCCTGAAAAGTATCTCTCCATTGCGAAAAACTTCGGTGCGACCTAAACACAACACAGCGACTCAATGCATCGTCACCTTAAACTTGCTGAATCGTTTGAAATGTGTCGCTAGAAGTTTCGCATAATTCCTGACAGGTTTTGGTGTTTGTCCGTTGTCATAACTACGATATACTAGAAATTCTACGAGCGCCTTCAGATCATCGTCGCAGCGACCACCATAGTTATGCTTACAGTGTATACACACAGCTCTGATCCGCTGGTGGGACTAGAGATTACCTGCGAAGTAGCTATACCACGGCACCCCAAACGAGCTCGTAAGCGCTACATCACTGCTATGCAGTCTCAGAGCTTAAAGACTGTACTACGTATGTGGAAGACGCTGGTTTAATTCATCCCAAATACATACAGCAGCTTAGAGTTCGTCTGTATTTTCACATATATTTTAGTGAAGTACTTTTGGAAACGCAGTGGCTGTCTACATCTAAAATGTGCTATATTCCTTTCTCATCCTCTCTCTCCCTCCATTTCAAGTGTTATGAATTTATTTACTCTTGTCAGAGTTTTCTCAAGATAATTTATGCAAAAAGAAATCCAAAGGAACTAGAAATGAATAAATAAATTAACGTGAATGTACAAAACTACATACAAAAACAATGAAAATCATTAAAACACCATTAAATAGTGCTAGACAAAAATTTAGGAACGTATAATGCATATGTCCTTGACATTAAATCTTCATTGTATGTCCATTCGCGACACTTGCTTTAACATCTCGACGAAGCTCAGATACAGACCACTACCTCAAGAGCAATGGATATGTGACAAAGTGTCAGTTAAATGCTCTGGCGACCGTTCCGAGTCACCAAAAATATTCATCGGTGGCCTGTGATAGATGGACCAATCTTAACCAACCCACAAGAGACATGACAGTTTGTGCTATATGACGAAATCGAAGGATGTCTGTAAGGCAAATACTTACTAAATGTAGAACTATCTCAAGACTAGAAATTTCCTGATAAGTTGAGAAACACTGAGTCTACAGATGTCCACTAGTGTGTGCTCTGCTAAGCAAGTGCAGTTTACTGTTGAAACATCAGCATAGAGGCTGGACAGTGAACAAATGGTTCGTTTGGAGGGAAAGTGGCACCACCTGCAATGAAACCGTCTTGAAAAGGGATGTTGTGGGGGAGGAATCATGGCGTGGTATGACATCATGTTAAGTTAAAGGTGTTGCCTATGCTTGTAGTTATTTAATGTACATCATGCGGTGCTGTTACAAGCTCGTGGACTTCAGTGTCTTGGACTACATTTGCATGCGTCGTCCTAGTATTAACACGCGTGGACAGGATGGAAAGAAGGATGAGGATAAAAAACACATGGACAATGCATGTCTGGAAGATTGAGAATCAGACTGCTAAATTGTCTGGTACATTTATTGTACTACATCCAAATTAAACATGAAATAAGAACTCAGTAAACGAATCTGCATTCGGAGTAGTGAAAAGGCTTCAGTACGAAAAATAAATGTTTTCAAACAGAAGTTGATTTAAGCACTGACTAGGAACATGGAGACCTCCCATTTACTCTGTTGGCTTGAGGAGCTCATACACTTTCCAGTCACATTAATGTGGCCACCTGTCAAAAGACTGAATAAACACCTTTTGCAGTATGGACCACTGCAAGAGGTGAAGGAAGAGAGTCATTGAGGTTCTGGAAGGTATCGACAGGGATGTGAAGCCATGCATTTCTCGATTCAGGGCTCGTGGTGCAAACAGCCTAATCGAGGAGCCCTACCGATTATCGATTGGGTTTAAATCCGGGGATTTTGGTGGCCAGGAGAGTACGGTAAACTCATAGTGGTGCTCCTAGAACCACACACGTACACTGCGGTGGTGTAAATACGTGTGTTGATCCATTGTGACTTCCAGATTGACGAAATATCCCAGGGAATGGCAAATCATACCACTTCCTCCATCGGTACTGCGGTAATCCCCCAGATGAATGCAATGACTTATATGAAATGCCTCCTAAAAATTTATGTTTTAAAATGACCGACTGAGATCTACAAAACGGGTAAAATTAATCAGCTTTCCATACTTAGAAAAGACTGGAATGGAGTGACGCAAAGACAATATCTCACATCCCAACATTAAGGAACTAATTGCACCGGGGCGCCAATGAGGTACTAGTCACAAGCTAAGAGAGAGAGAGAGAATTTTCGAGGATGAATTTGTGCCTCCTGGAAGGAGGGAAGATGAAATAGACTTTTGTCAAAGTTTTCATACAAGTCTTCACATTGCCGTTTATTCTTATGAAAAATATGTACGAGTTTACTGTTAACATTTGATTTTTGGAGCCTAGTCGATTAAAATAAGCTCTCAGCTATGTGCAAGGTCATTTATACATAATATTTTTGGGTGGGAACTAGAGCAAAAATTAAACGGTATATTACTGACGGAATGTAGCTATTTGTGAACAGCTTGTGACTCAAGTTGACGCATGAGTTAACTGTAGTTTTTGGACACAGTGCTGAGATAATGCCAAATATTGTATGAGTGCGTGATGTCTTTTCTTTCGGACAAATTATGTAAATTGATCGTGGAGGGGGAGAAAGGAAGGGAAAGGAAAGGAACTAATGATATCAGCGGCATCGGAACTTTATGCAGAATCAGCGGCGACGAGTGAAAATACGTGCCGAACCAGGACTCTATCAGAGGATCTCCTGTTTACTGGGAGTTGCGTTAAGCACTGCTCCACCGAGAGACAGTGTTTATCGCAACTGCGCGGATTATCTCGCACACTATCCCTCTGACTCCGCATTTGTGGTAAACACTGTGTCCGGGTGGCCTAGTGGTTAACGCAGCTGGCTAGTAAGCAGGAGATACCAGGTTTGAGTTCCTGTCCGGAACCCATTATCACTCGTCACTGCTGATTCCGCATAAATACCCGATGCAGCTGATATAATTAATTCCTTACCTTTCCCTTCCTTTCTCCGCCGTCGACCATTAACTGCTAGTTATGCTGTAAGACTGCCGTACACGAAGTCATAGTGCCAAATTAGCACAGAAGTGAAAATGTTTTACTATTTTATAGGAATGCGGTAGTATATACTCTTCGTACCCTGCCGATATTTCTACGGGTAACTTCCCTCCCGTGTCATTTTCCTAGCTTCGAGCAGCAAATAAGCTTCTGGCACTACCCAAAATATAATCACTGTGTGCAGCAGGATAGACTAGACGTTATTTTCTTTGGTGAAACAGCATGAGAACAAAGGGAGCTTCATTTACGTCTACATCTGACGTTGTGTGGTGGAGGCTAGTTATGGTACTACTAACTACCCTGTTCGTTTCGCAAACGCGAAGAAAGAATGACTGTAGGTAAGCCTTTGCATTAGCTCCAATTTCTCGAATTTTCTCGTTGGAGACATTTCGCTAGGCGTATGTCAGAAGGAGTAATACGTTGCTCTTCTAGGAACGTACTCTCTCGAATCCTCACTAGTAAACCTTTCCGTGGTCTTTGCTGCGCCCCACGCATTTTCTATCGGCACATCTTGCCGGTAGTCTATCTTCCTGCATGACATCTTACGTGGTCTGCACCTGCACAATCAACCTCACTGGAACGTCACTAGGTTACAAAGTTTACCTTTCCCTTCAATTCACTTCTCCTGTTTCACACTGAACATTTACGCATTTCCAGTAATCTTAACACCAAACACGCTAGCGTATTAACCCTGATTATCGACCTTCTGCCACACTTTAACCAACACATCTATCCATCCCTGCAGTTACACACTATGACAACCGGACCACGAAAAATGCAGATCTCTCACGATTTAACAGAATATTCCTCTTTCTGTCCGCGTCAGGCATCTTCTTAAATTTCCCTTCCTCTCTCGTTTTCTAACAGTTTTTTTTTTGTTTCTCCCAAATCATTCCCATAACACTCTCCTTCCAACAACCCTCCTTACCAATTCTCACTACCTGTGACTCTAAACAATAAAGTGAAAATCTCCATTTTTATGAAGATTATCATGTACTGTATGACTTCTAAAAGACTACAATAATTTGCGTAAAATCAGTAGCGTACAAGCGCTTGTGCGTATTTTATTTTTATCAACTCTTTTTTTGCAGAAGACTATGCTTCTATATTTTATAAAATGATCTACTTCGAAGGGAGGCAGTGTATGCAGTCACCTCATCCTCGTGCTGACTGGTAAGGAAATGAAATAATAATAAAGGAATAACACTGGATCAGTCTGCAGTTTATGCCTTGAATGTAAGATGAGGTTCCCTGTCGGAATATCGGCGTCTTCGCAAATTTATTCGGAGGAATTTCAGCAAGTTATTTGATCGCTGCATACGCCTAGAAAATGTTTAAGCCCAGTGCGACAATGCTAATTGCACCAGACTATACTGCAAACACGTGGTGCGAGACTAACAAATATTTGATGGTGCGCGGAGCATTGGCCGCCTGGAGACGTCTAAGTTTGGCGACAACGCGGCGTCGTAGCGCCAGCTGCTGCCGCCTGCCGGCTGATTCCTAAAACATTGCGCGCGCGCAGCCAGAGATGGAAATTTGATGGCGGCGCTCGCCAACTGGCGTGGCCTCCCGAGCGAGCCTTCTTTTTCTTTAATATCCCTGCCGGTGGATCCCGCGTCAGAACGCGCCGCGCCGCCTATCTGGCGCGCACGGCTTCTTCATCTGCGCGCGAGGCGCCGGCTGGGACAAGAAGCCCGCGCAGGCTATTATAAAATAATTCACTCGACTTGACACCTGAATTAATTCCTGATGCAAATTAGACGCTCCGCGTCAGAGAGAGGGAGGGAACTGAATACTAATCTATTCAGCCTAATTTTCTACAAGACTGACGAAAGAAATAGGAAAGAATACCTTTGTTAGCCTTATTTCTTCCACCACATCTCAGGCGAAGGTTAAAATTCCTTGCATGAAGTTCTGACGCATTTGGTTGGAGTTTTCCGAAGTCTGTAAAGGAGCCTGAATTCATGATAATGAAATCGAACAACAGCGTAACACCTACAAGGTCGAACACCGGTAGGTCTCAAACAGTTTTTCCCGTGACGTGTAACATAAAAAGCAATGCTAACCAATACCTCTACCAGTACAAAACAATTAGCGCTAGGAGGGGCATCCGACCACATGCTACCACTAACATTGCCAGAACCCTTATAACAAAGTCAGACCCGTAAGAGAAGAAGAAAAGGTAAAAAAGGCTAATAACACCAGCTGAAAACGCTGGCTGTAATACTATTATGTCCGAGCTGTCTTTAATGAAGTTGATTGCATGCATTCATTATCAAAGCTTTGCAAAATTTCAATGCCACTCTTGTACGCTGATAAGGGTCAAATTTCAAAATTGTAAACGCTCCTACTGACACTGATGTATGCACTGGAAATTTGATTATAGTTAAACAACTCTCGACATACAGTATGCGTGTAGTTCAAATTAATCAGAATATTTAGATTTAATCTGGCTTCTAGCTCCGGGAAACAAAGGAAAACATTTTCAAAGAGAAGTAGTGCAAGCAGTGTCATACAGAGATATTTAATCGTGGGTAGATACACTTATTAATTACAAAGATAGTAACATGAAACATACAGGTCCAACATTCACAGCCGATTTATGTGATTTTATGTAAAATTATATTATAGAAATTAATAGCAATGTAATAACCGCGTCACGACATAAGTAATTTTGAATTTAGTTATTTTCTATTACCCTCAGACATAGTTCACGTCTAAGTTTTTGTACATTAATAGGTCTACAGAATATCAACGGCAATATGTTTCCAACTATCGAGTTCAAACGAATGAGTACGTCAGCATAGTAAATTACGTGAGGATGGAACTTCATCATGACGTCATCTGCAACAAGCCGTAACATTCTCAAATAAATGTTTATATCGTAAAGAAATTATTGAAAATATCATTCGATTATCAAATGGGTGTCGACATTGTGCGTCGAGATGTATGATAACTATCAACATAAGTTATTGTAAGGTCAGAAGACGGATTTTACCGCTAACTTTACGTTCATTTCTCTGCCTTAGTTTTGCCGAGAAAAGTCACATACATGTCGTATAATAATATAAGTATTATTTGTAAATCTACAACTTGCAGTAACCGAGTAAACATCTGTCATATTAAATGTGCTAAAATCAATACATGTATACTACGTAATCAATTGCAGGCACACACATTTCAGTCGATGATTAGACTCCTTTGATTCTTTAACTTAAATTTTCGATATCAGGCACCAACTGTAATGATAAATAAAACTGCACCAGAGAAAGAATTGTTAGCATGCGAACTGTAGCCAATATCTTTGAAGGCCATTTCAGCTCGCAACACAAGCAGACACAGCAGCTCAGTATCCGCGTGTAATGACGTAGAAGGCATCACTTCAACAAATTTCCGAATAATTCTGATGATGAAATATACATTATTTAAGACCATGCTTACATCTCTTTAAATTAAAACAACCGATTACATCGTTTGTGAGTTGGTTAAAATCAACTAAGATATAGTTCTAAAGAGCAATGTCTTGAAAAGTCTGAAGAAAGCTGAACAGTGCCCATACTGTTTACAACCTAAAAATGATACTGAACATAAAAACGGTTTACTGAACTACCTACTTTGAAGAGTACGACCATCCGTTCGTACTTAATAGAAATGCTAAACTTTTAGAAACGTACCTACCGCAAGTGAAGAACCAACTAACTGAAATAAATTTGTTTCGAAACATTTGAGCAATATCAATTATCTTCAGGCCTGTAAAAGTATGTATATATTTCTTAGAAATAACTGTTGACCAATTTACATTGAAAGAAAAAAAAGCAACACCATGAATGAGTTGTGCGGCGTAAACTAAAGTTTGTACGCGTGTTTTTACTTCTGATAGACGATGTCCGTCTAAATTTCGTACCAGTCGTATAAGAGCGGTGCTAGTAGAGCCTCTATGAAGATGCACGCTGTAACGGTCGTGAGCGTTAGTTACCTCTGAGATTCGACGTGGTGAGTTACGTCAGTCAAGAATACCTCTAAGGCGTCAAAGACGCCATTATGAACATACTACTGAGTTTGAATGAAGTCGTATAATGGGCTACGAGAAGCGTATGTTATTTCGGCGATATTGCAGGAACACTTGGCAGGAATGTAGCCACCGTACATGGGCAGTGATGCCCACGAGAATGTACACGCACAAAAAGACCGGGCTCCGGAAGGTCACTTGGCTCTACCGTCGGGGACGACCATCGTGCTCGGCTTATTGCACTGGTATATCGTAGTACATCAGAATCAGCAATATGAGCAGCAGTTGGCACGAATGTGACACAACGAACTGTTACAAGTCGGTTACTTCAAGGACAACTCCGAGCCAGAGACACCGTAGCGTGCATTCCACCGATCTCAAACCACCGCCCTCGTCGACTGCTTTTGTAACGGCGCATATGTTTCCCTTCAAAATATACCACTACATTTTTGTTTGCGAGCTTGTTGTTCAGGTGGAAGCTGGTGACTTGTGTTTTGGCAGAATTTTGATGTATCCTCCATATACGGAAGTGTTTGCCAGTAATTTGTAGATCTTTACTCAAGACAGACTGGGTAACGCTCAGGTCTTTGTGGGTCACAGCAAGAGCCCAATCGTAGGCACATGTAAATTTCCTTGGTGTTGTCTTTGGAATGTCTGCTGTATGCAGGGAAAACAGAAGAGGAGTTTGCTCTTATCTTTCTAGAAGGTCATAATTAAGCTTCAATAATGGGGTCATCTTATCACCCATAACAATTTGGAAGCTTCTGTTGCTTACATAGCACTGACGAGGTTTCCAGTTTTATCGTATGATATGATTCCTAAACGTTGGAATGTAGCCCCTTGCCTCCTCACAGGCTGCTGTTAGATCTATAAACACAGTTCAAGTCTTTTGTTTATTTCGGACTCCTCCTTCAACAAAAGTTGTTAGTGAGAGAATCTGGTTGGTGCAACTACAGTTTGGATGAAATCCTTGCTGTTCAGCAGGCAAGTTTTGGAAAATATTGTGGCTGATTCTCTTATACAGTAATCTTTCCAAAACATTATGTACTGTGCTAAGTAAGCAATGGGTCGGTAGCTTTACGGTTTGTCATTTGGTTTACTTGGTTTCAAGATGGCTACGATTTCTGCTCTTTTTAAATTATAGGGTACGTTACCAGTTTGGAGCATATCAATAAAGAACACTGCTGTCCAATTTCTTTACATGCTTCCCTCTTAGGATTAGAATTTCTAAATGGATAGCGTCAAAACAAGATGCCTTCCCCGCTTTCATTTCTTTGAGCTGGTAAATAGTCTGGAGTTGTCTGATCAGGTCTACAGGCTAGTCTCAGAGCCTCTAATTTCTTTTTGACCTCAATTCTATGTGATGTAGTGTTATGAGTTCTACAGGTGGTCATAATATTATTTGCTGCTTGCTTGGGAGTAACAGCCTCCCTTGTGCGGTCTGGTGGGTTGATGCCTCCAAATTTTCTCAGCAGGGACCAAGCATTTCTGGTTGTGGTGTGGAAGTCTTAAGGCCTCAGGTGCTGGAGCCCACTTCATACGACGAGCTGCGTCGACGCCGTGCACAAGCTCGTCAGCTATTTTACAGTCATTGTTTTAGCAAAAGTGTTTGTACAGGATTTCGCACTATTCTATCGATCCAGGTATATATTCCACTCAGAATCCCCTTGGACTGTATAGCTCCAGCAAACCCCTTATTGTTTCTGCTTACCGGTGGGATCCATCACACACATTTTTTAACATTTTCAGAAAATTCACACCAGTCAGTCGTTTTAAAGTCCCATCTAGGTCTGATAAATGATTTTATGATAAGTGTGCTTGTACCTAACTCGAGAAACACTGGACGATATTTGCTGAGCATTAAGTCGTCCTGGACTTTCCTTGATACTGGTGACAGCGGGCCATTGTTGTCAGAGAACACAGAACATACATCGGTGTTGTGACCTGTCCTCCAGGCATCAGAACGGAGTTCCCATCAACCTTTAGCGTCAAAACCAAAACGGCAGTTGTGTTCCTCAGACCAGTCAACCAGCATGTTCCCATTTACATAGTTATGTTTGTGTTTCCATACTCCGTGATGGCTGGTGAAGTCTCCCAAGTACACTGTAGTGTGATCATGAGGGTTTGGTATATATGCTGTCCACTTGGTTCCTTGTGGTTTATAGATGTTCACGACAGTTATTCCATCAATACTAAGAGTGACTTTGGGGATACTATTCGTGGCGCTGATAGTGGCAGTGTGGGGCTTTTCTATGTCTTTGCAAATGTACTTTGTTACACAATAAAGATTGTCACCTGTAGCACATGTAAATCAAATCCAGGTAATTTACCTTTAAAAGCAAGTTGCTCTTCAGTTTCTACTTGATTTTCCTGGTGCGTACCAAATCAATTTCGTTCTCATCTAGTATCTTGTGAAGAATTTGTCATTTGGCTCTACTAATGTCTCCAGTGTTCATTTGGCATATTTTAACTCTGGAATCAAATTTTCTATATAGACGACCTTAAAAGGACCTTTCTCTACTTTGTCATATCGGATTGGTGTGTGGCGATGTGATGTACGTCAGGAGATCGCTGGGGTTGTCTGGTACGAGTACTGTTACTCGTTTAGAACCACCCAGGGGGGACACACAGCTTCGAGTACATTGTGGACGCGAGTAACATCGTCCCTCGTTATGTATTTCGTTCCACTGACTGAGAAGGAGGGTCTTCCTGGCATTTTCCTAAACAGGTACGGAAAACTGCTTAAGAGCCACTTTATACCTGATAATGAAACAGATTTCATTCACGAGCATGAATTACAGAAATAAACTGGAGATACTCAGTGAGGCTGGGACAGCCTCGTTTCGATACCATTAAACTTTCACTGTAAGAAGATTTTCGGTGCTGTTGCTGATAGGAGCATCTGTTCCAAAATCATTTGGACAGGAACTCACTTGTTTCTGGTCACTACGGGCCTTAGATTTCAACACTGTGTGCTGTAAGTACGCCGACATTATCTCAGTCACGTTGTTTTCGTATTAATTTCGCACTATGATTTGAGTCATACGCAGAGAATAGAAACAAAGAAGGGAAGGCTGAAACGTGGAACGACTACATGTAGAAGGGATGTACAGAGGAAACAATATTGTAGACAATATTGTGGAAAAGGAGG
Organism: Schistocerca serialis cubense; assembly: GCF_023864345.2. Taxonomy (NCBI): domain Eukaryota; kingdom Metazoa; phylum Arthropoda; class Insecta; order Orthoptera; family Acrididae; genus Schistocerca; species Schistocerca serialis. The sequence goes on along the minus strand of NC_064638.1, from coordinate 334,413,728 downwards.
AGGAAGTAGGTGAAGATGACACGAGATATATTATGTTGCGAGAAAAGTTTGAAAGAGCACTGAGAGATGTAACTTGACATAAGGCACATCGAGAATAAGGTATTCTCTCAGAATTATTGACATCCTCGAAACATACCAGGGCAAAATCATTCCACCTGATATGAGGCAGGCGAAATACCCTCATATATCAAAAACAATTTAATAATCCTAATTACAAACAAGGCAGGAGCAAATAGATGGGAATATTACCCAACCATCAGTTTAGTAAGTCAGAGCTGCAAAATTTCTGACATCAGTTAATTTTAGGTGGATGGAAAACTGGTGGAATATGACCTCAAGGAAGAACAGATAGGATTCAACACATATCTCAGAACATTTAATAATGACACTCACCTTAGAAGATTGGTTAAATAATGCTCTGTCTGTAATATTTTTAGGTTCCGAAAAAGGTTTTGACACTGTTGAATGGAATAAACTTTCTGGAATTCCAAAAGTGTCAGAAATAAGGTACAGGAAGTAAAGGGTTGCCTGCTACTAGTACAGAAATCAGGTGTGAATTATAAGAGGCCAACGACATGTAAGGAAAGCATTGATTGAGAAGCATTCTTTGTAGTAAGCCACAATAATTTTGGGAAGGGTATTATAGTTCAGGATGAAGGAGTAAAACCTCGCTACTTTGCCGATGAAACTGTAATTAGAACACAGATGACAAAGGACTTGAAAAATCAGTTGAAAGAAGTGTCTCGAAACGAGACATTTCTTAGAATCGTCACTTCTGACTAGTTTGATCCGGTCCACCAAATTCCTCTCCTAAGCGAATCTTTTCATCTCAGAGAAGCACTTGTAAATTACCTCCTCAATTATTTACAGGATGTATTCCAGTCTCTGTCTTCCTCTACAGTTTTTCCTTCTGCAACTCCCTCTAATATTACGGAAGTTGTTCTCTGATGTTTGAACAGACGTCCTGTCATCCTGTCCCTTCCTCTTTTCAATGTTTTCCTCGCTGATTCTGCGGGAAACTCCTCATTCCTTATCTCATCAGTCCACGTAATTTTCGGCGCTCTTCTGTAGCACCACATCTCAAATTCATCAGTTCTTTTCTGTTCCGGTTTTCCCACAGTGCATGTTTCACTACCATACAATGCTGTGCTCGAAGTTTAGTTTCTCAGAAATTTCTTTGCAAATTAAGGCGATATTAACAGACCTCTCTTGCTCAGGATTGTACCCTCGCCATATGTTAGTCTGCTTCTTTGTCCTCCTTGCTTCGTCTGTCAGTCTCTACTATGTTCCCAAGGCAGGAGAATTGCTTAACTTCATTTATTTATTTATTTATTTATAGTTCCGTGGGACCAAATTAAGGAGAAATCTCCATGGTCATGGAACGAGTCAATACATGAAATTATAACACGATAGTAGAAACAGATAAAATGAAATATAAAAATCATATTCAGGAGACAAGTCGTAAGTTTAAATAAAGAAAATCAACATTGTAACACTGCAATTTGGTTAATTGTTTAGCTCTTCCAGGAGCTCCTCGACAGAATAGGAGTGAGCCATGAGGAAACTCTTAAGTTTAGACTTAAAAGACTTTAGGCTGCTGCTAAGATTTTTCAGTTCTTGTGGTAGCTTATTGAAAATGGATGCAGCAGAATACTGCACTCTTTTCTGCACAAGAGTCAAGGAAGTGCATTCCACATACAGATTTGATTTCTGCCTAGTATTAACTGAGTGAAAGCTGCTAACTCTTGGGAATAGGCTAATATTGCTACCAACAAACGACATTAAAGAAAATACACTCCCGGAAATGGAAAAAAGAACACATTGACACCGGTGTGTCAGACCCACCATACTTGCTCCGGTCACTGCGAGAGGGCTGTACAAGCAATGATCACACGCACGGCACAGCGGACACACCAGGAACCGCCGTGTTGGCCGTCGAATGGCGCTAGCTGCGCAGCATTTGTGCACCGCCGCCGTCAGTGTCAGCCAATTTGCCGTGGCATACGGAGCTCCATCGCAGTTTTTTTACACTGGTAGCATGCCGCGACAGCGTGGACGTGAACCGTATGTGCAGTTGACGGACTTTGAGCGAGGGCGTATAGTGGGCATGCGGGAGGCCGGGTGGACGTACCGCCGAATTTCTCAACACGTGGGGCGTGAAGTCTCCACAGTACATCGATGTTGTCACCAGTGGTCGGCGGAAGGTGCACGTGCCCGTCGACCTGGGACCGGACCGCAGCGACGCAAGGATGCACGCCAAGACCGTAGGATCCTACGCAGTGCCGTAGGGGACCGCACCGCCACTTCCCAGCAAATTAGGGACACTGTTGCTCCTGGGGTATCGGCGAGGACCATTCGCAACCGTCTCCATGAAGCTGGGCTACGGTCCCGCACACCGTTAGGCCGTCTTCCGCTCACGCCCCAACATCGTGCAGCCCGCCTCCAGTGGTGTCGCGACAGGCGTGAATGGAGGGACGAATGGAGACGTGTCGTCTTCAGCGATGAGAGTCGCTTCTGCCTTGGTGCCAATGATGGTCGTATGCGTGTTTGGCGCCGTGCAGGTGAGCGCCACAATCAGGACTGCATACGACCGAGGCACACAGGGCCAACACCCGGCATCATGGTGTGGGGAGCGATCTCCTACACTGGCCGTACACCACTGGTGATCGTCGAGGGGACACTGAATAGTGCACGGTACATCCAAACCGTCATCGAACCCATCGTTCTACCATTCCTAGACCGGCAAGGGAACTTGCTGTTCCAACAGGACAATGCACGTCCGCATGTATCCCGTGCCACCCAACGTGCTCTAGAAGGTGTAAGTCAACTACCCTGGCCAGCAAGATCTCCGGATCTGTCCCCCATTGAGCATGTTTGGGACTGGATGAAGCGTCGTCTCACGCGGTCTGCACGTCCAGCACGAACGCTGGTCCAACTGAGGCGCCAGGTGGAAATGGCATGGCAAGCCGTTCCACAGGACTACATCCAGCATCTCTACGATCATCTCCATGGGAGAATAGCAGCCTGCATTGCTGCGAAAGGTGGATATACACTGTACTAGTGCCGACATTGTGCATACTCTGTTGCCTTAGTCTATGTGCCTGTGGTTCTGTCAGTGTGATCATGTGATGTATCTGACCCCAGGAATGTGTCAATAAAGTTTCCCCTTCCTGGGACAATGAATTCACGGTGTTCTTATTTCAATTTCCAGGAGTGTATGTACTGTGAGGGCAATGTCAGAATTCCCAGACTACTGAACAGGGGACGACAAGAGGTTCTCGAACTTACACCACATATAACTCGAACAGCCCGTTTTTGAGGCAAAAATACCCTTTCTGAATCAGAAGAATTACCCCAAAAAATAATACCATACGACATAAGCGTATGAAAATATGCGAAGTAGACTACTTTTCATTTTGAACTGTCACTTATTTCAGATACTGTTCGAACGGTAAATGAAGCAGCATTTAGTTTCTGAACAAGATCCTGGACATGGACTTTCCACAACAGCTTACTATCTGTCTAAACGCCTAGGAACGTGAACTGTTCTTTCTCGCTTATAATATGCCCATTCTGTCTGATCAAAATATCGGTTCTTGTTGAATTGTGAGTTAGAAACTGTAAAAACTGAGTCTTACTGTGATTTAGCATCAAATTGTTTTCCACAAGCCACGATCTTATTTCATGAACTACATTATTTGATACTGTTTCAATATTACACACAAGATCCTTCACTACCAAGCTAGTGTCATCAGCAAACATAAATATTTTTAAATCACCTGTAATACTAGAAGGCATATCATTTATATAAATAAGAAACAGCAGTGGCCCCAGCACCGACCCTTGGGGAACACCCCACGTAACAGTGCCCCATTGCGACTGAACATCAGTACCACTCTAATATTGCAGAGAATTACCTTCTGCTTTCTGTTCTTAAAGTAAGAGGTGAACGATTTGTAAGCTACTCCCCTTACTCCACAATGGTCCAACTTCTGCAGTAATATTTTGTGGTCAACACAGTCAAAAGCCTTCGTTAAATCAAAGAAAACACCTAGTGTTCGCAACCTTTTATTTACTCCGTCCAAAAACTCACAGAGAAAAGAGAATATAGCATTTTCAGTTGTTAAACCATTTCTAAAACCAAACTGTACATTTGACAGCAAATTATGTGAATTTAAATGCTCCAGTAACCTTGTATATACAACCTTCTCGATAACTTTAGCGAACACTGATGGCATAGAAATACATCTATAATTGTTAACATTATCCCTGTCTCCATTTTTATAAAGTGGCTTCACTACCGAGAACTTTAATCGGCCAGGAAACCGACCACTCCTAAAGGAAATGTTACAGATATGGCTAAGTACTGGGCTAACATACACTGAACAATACTTCAGTATCATATCCATGATAGTTCTTGGTCTTTAGTGATTTAATTTTTAAGTCACTCTCCCTCTTGTCAATATCATGGAGGAGCATTTCAGGTAACAGCCTCAGAACACTTTTTTCTAAGAGCGCTATATGATTCCCTGTTGGGACTAGGTTTCTATGTAGTTCACCTGCTATATTCAGAAAGTGATTATTAAATACTGTACATATCTACTTAGTGACCATCAATTTAGGTGTTAAGTTTACGCTATTCTCATTCCTGATATTCCTCATTACTTTAGTCTCTCCTTGGTTTATTCACGATCCATATTGTATACTCAGCCGGCCGGAGTGGCCGAGCGGCTCTAGGCGCTACAGTCTAGAACCGCGTGACCGCTACTGTCGCAGGTTCGAATCCTGCCTCGGGCATGGGTGTTTTTGATGTCCTTAGGTTAGTTAGCTGTAAGTAGTTCTAATTTCTAGGGGACTGATGACCTTAGAAGTTAAGTCCCATAGTGGTCAGAGCCATTTTTTTAGTTCATACAGCCATAAACATTCCATCCCAACAGCGGTTATGGATATCATAAAACCTATTTACAGAGACCTGGAAAATCCTGAATTGCTGGAGAGCCATTTGAACCATTTATTGTATACTCATTAGATTGTTCATTCCATTCAGCATGTCCTTTATTTGTTCTTCACATTCACTGAGGATAGCGATGTCATCAGCGAATCTTATCTTTGCACCGTTTCACCTTGAATTTTAATCCCAATCTTGAAACTTTCTTTTATTTCTGTCATTGTTTCTTCTGTGTATAGATGTATAGACTGAACAGTAGGAGAGAAATATTACATCTCTGTCTTAACGCTTTTTTAATCTGAGCACCTCGTTCTTGCCCCTCCAGGCTTTTTGTTCCGTCTTGGTTCTTATATATATTGTATCTTACATGTGCTCCCGTACAGGTTACCTCTATTTTTCTCAGAATTTAGAATATCTTGGAGCATTTGACATTGTCGAACTCGATTTTTCACGTCGACAAATTCTGTGGACGTGCTTTGATTTTCTGCAGTCTTCCTTCCATTATTAACCGCAACCTCAAGACTGTCTCTCTGGTGACTTTACCTTTCCTAAAGCCTAATTGATCGTCATCTAACAGATCCTCAAATTTGGATGCATGAGCCGTTAAGCTGACTGCGCTATGATTCTCGTATTTGTCGGCAGTTGCTATCTCAGGAAGTGAGTGGATGACATTTTTCCGAAATTCTAATGGTATATCGCCAGTATCATACGTTCTACACACCAAAGTAAATAGTCCTTTCGCTTCCACTTCCCCCAATTATTTTAGAAATTCCTACTTAGGAGGAGGAGATTGATGTCTAACGTTCCGTCGACAACGTGGTCATCATAGGCGGGCCCAAGCTTAGAGTAGTGGAGAAGGAAATCGGCTGTGCCCTTTCAGAGGAATTATTTGCCCTAAGCGATTTAGGAAAATCACGGAAAACATAAATCTGGATGGCCGGACGCAAGTGTGAACAGTCGACCTCATTAATAATCGCTTCTACCGTGTTAGATCTTAAGTCGTCCAAAGTTCTTCTAAATCTTGATTATAATTCTGGATGCATTATCTTTCCCTTATGGAGTTCTTTTTCGTCTTCTGTGACTTCATTAGACAATTCCTCTTCCTCATAGAGGCTCTCAGCCTACCCTTTCCACCTATTCACTCTCTCCCTGCATTAAAAGTTCAATTCCTATTGTTCTCTTAATGTCATCGAAGGTTTCTTCGACTTCTGTATATGCTGAACCATTCCTTCCGACAATTATTTTTTATTTCGATACATTCACATTTTTAAAAAGCAATTTCGTCTTAGCTTCCCTGCAATTGTCTTTTATTTCATTTTTAAGTCGCTTGCTTTTCTGTATTCCTGAATTTCCCTGAATATTCCTATGCTTCTTCTCTTGTCGGTCAACTGACGTATATTTCTGTTATCCATGGTAACTTTACAGCTATCTTCCTTGAACCTATTCTGCTTTCCAGTTATTGTGATTGTTCTTGTAAGAAATATTAATTTCTCTCTAACAGAACTGCCTTCTCTAATTTCCTTATCGCAGTATCCACGTCCTCGAGAAACTTCAGGCTCTTCATTTCCCAGTACTTCGGTATCCTATTGTCTTTCTCACTTATTCTTCCTCAGTTATTCTTCCGGTCAATTCTCCTAAGCTTCAACCTACTGTTCATCATTACTAAATTGTGATCTGAGTCTGTATCTACTCAGTGATACGCCTAAGAATCCATTATCGGATTTCGGAATCTCTGCCTGACCACGATGTAAGGTAACTGAAATACTCCTGTATCGCCCGCTTTTTCCAAGTATGCATCCTCCACTCGTGGTTTTCGAACAGAATATTCACTGTTCCTAGCTGAAATTTATTGCAGCACAGTTAGTCTTTCTCCTGTGTCATTTCTGTTGCGAAGCCATTATTCCCTCGTAATCCTTTCTTCTACTCCTTCCCCTACGAACGCATTCCAATCCCCATGACTATTATATTTTCTTCTCCCTTTACGTTCTGAACTACGGCTTCAAAATCATCATAAACTTTCTCTATCTCTTCGTCTTTTCCTTGAGACGTCGGCGTGTATACCTGAACTACTGTTGACGGTTTGGGTTTTCTGTCGATTCTGATGAAGTGTTACAAGGTCTTTTCCGCAGATATTTCTCTGCAGCGCAGCCTTATACTGAAGTAGAATTTTGATGATGAAACGGTTCAGAGAGACTTATGAAATGTGTTGCTATAAAAGAATTCAGAGGACTGGATGGGCAGATCAAATAACTGATATGGAGGTACTGAAATGACTTGGGGAGAATGTAAATGTGTGCTACAGCCTGACTGAAACAAGGGATTGGTTGCCCGGCTGCATCATGATGCGTCAAGAAATCGTTAATTTATGAATGGAACAAACTGTAAGGGCTAAAAATTGATGAGGGAGATAAAAAGACTTACCTACAGTAAGCAGATTCAGATGATGGTTCAGTAGTTATGTAGAGATGAAGAGGCTTGCACAGAATAGACTGCCTTGCAGAATTATGTCGAACCTGTTTTTGGACAAGACATCGCAACAACAATACACAGGGGGAAATCCACTTTGGAGTATCTGTATCTAATGTTTTTTTTTTTTTTCAGTATAAACGAACACAGTGTCAACTGCTACATAAGATTCATCGTGTCTACTGCGCGCAGAAATCTATAAATGCGGACTGTCGTCATTCGATTTCCATCGATAAAGATACTGTCGTGTACCACCTTACTGCGAGGGCTCTGACAGTGAATGATTAATTGATAAAAATAGATCCAGTCGCTCTGAGGATGTTTTGACAATCGTTAAGTACCTCAGAACCGTAAACACGGTAGGCGTTTTCAGACCAGTGTACGGAGGGTGGTAACTTAGGCCGCACGTAATTGACGGTACGCACACTGCAGAATGCATACAGCGTGTGGCGCAGTGCCGTAGTCTGCTGGAATCCAGTGACTTGTAAGCCCCTGAGAGTTCGGCGCTCCCGCGTCGCAGCCCGCGCTGTTTGCAGGCTCTCTGCAGTGAGCACGTACTGCCGCGGGCTTTATTGCGGGAGCTCGTGTTTTATTATTATGCAAATTCAAGCGCCCTCCAAAGTGCCTCATTGCAGGTAAGAAGTCGTAATGCTTGTTAGAGAACACCAAGTTGCTTCCCTCGCTCGTACCTAAGGATATAAGGGTAGCAGCGACGGTAGTCCGCCGATCTTCAGCCACCAGCCGAGTGAGCATCTTGTTTCCTTTAACTCTCCTTTCCCTTCCCACAAAGCAGCTATGAGAGACTTATACAACAGCTGCTTCCATCTATTACAGTGTACATTCTTTGGAAATGTTAAATTTGTATGACTGACAGCATGTAAAGCAATGTCTAATGTCTTAAAAAATAAAATAGATAACTCGCAATAAGTAATTCATTTACACAGAGTGTTACCTGTCCCACACGTTATGGATATTTTTTTTTTGCTTCTTTAGTAACATCTCTGAAAGTGTAAGGGACCTCCGGCAATTCTGTGATAATTGTAATTCTGTGTTAATCTTTCCTCTTATCGAAACTTGCAAACTTATAAAGGGAATTTAACAGTCTACGAAAAAAAGGTAGGTCTTATTAATTTCTGTAGTTTGGGGAAAAATAAACTTCCTGATTTGTAAGGGAAGATATTACTTATATAAGGGGGTCTCAAATGAAAACGATACGTAAGGAAAAACTGCTTATTATCTCAAAAGTAACCGCCGTAATTATTAATACATTTACCCCACTCTGAGAGAAGGTGGTCAATGCCTTCATGGAAAAATGTTTGTGGTTGCGTTCCGAACCATGATAGTACCCAGGTGTGCACCTCTTCTCCATAAGCAAATCGGCAACGAATGTCTCTCCAGGGCTCCAAACATACAGAAACCGCAAGGGATACAGCTCTGGAATATTTGGAGGATTTTTAAGGGCTTCCCAGTGAAACAACCTTGGCAACATATGGGCCAATATTGTGCAGCAGAATAACGCTGTCCGTCAACATTCGTAAACGTGTGAAATTGATGTCGCCGGCCGAAGTGGACGTGCGGTTAAAGGCGCTGCAGTCTGGAACCGCAAGACCGCTACGGTCACAGGTTTGAATCCTGCCTCGGGCATGGATGTTTGTGATGTCCTTAGGTTAGTTAGGTTTAACTAGTTCTAAGTTCTAGGGGACTAATGACCTCAGCAGTTGAGTCCCATAGTACTCAGAGCCATTTGAACCATTTTTTTGAAATTGATGTCGCACTTCAAATTATGCAAAATGTTCACGCAACGCTGGATTCGGCCACATGTTCCCAAAATTCCCTCGACGACGCTTCAGGCAGAAACTGGGAAGCCCCTACTGTCCCCCATACAGCCCTGATCTCTCCCCTTGCACTTCCTATACTTTTGGTACCCTGAAGAAAGACATTCCTGACCGTCGATTTGCACTGGATAAAGCGGTGTACGCCCAGGTACAGTCGACTTTCCGTAGGCAAACGCATTTTCCCGTGAGGGCAATGACCGTCTTATCTCGCAGAGGAGTAAATGTACGCTACTGCCCATTAAAATTGCTACACCAAGAAGAAATGATAAACGGGTATTCATTGGACAAATATATTATACTAGAATTGACATGTGATTACATTTTCACGCAATTTGGGTGCATAGATCCTGAGAAATCAGTACCCAGTACAGCCACCTCTGGCCATAATAACGGCCTTGATACGCCTGGGCATTGAGTCAAACAGAGCTTGGATGGCGCGTAGAGGTACAGTTGGCCATGCAGCTCCAACACGATACCAAAGTTCATCAAGAGTAGTGACTGGCGTATTGTGACGAGCCAGTTGCTCGGCCACAATTGACCAGACGTTTTCAGTTGGTGAGAGATCTGGAGAATGTGCTGGCCAGGGCAGCAGTCGAACATATTCTGTATCCAGAAAGGCCAGTACAGGACCTGCAACATGCGGTCGTGCATTATCCTGCTGAAATGTAGGGATTGGCAGGGATCGAATGAAGGGTAGAGCCACGGGTCGTAACACATCTGAAATGTAACGTCCACTGTTCAAAGTGCCGTCAATGCGAACAATAGGTGACCGAGACGTGAACCAATGGCACCCCATGCCATCACGACGGGTCATACGCCAGTATGGCGATGACGAATACACGCTTCCAATGAGCGTTCACCGCGATGTCGCCAAACACGGATGCGACCAACATGATGCTGTAAACAGAACCTCGATTCATCCGAAAAAATGACATTTTGCCATTCGTTCGCCCATGTTCGTCGTTGAGTACACCATCGCAGTCGCTCCTGTCTGTGATCCAGCGTCAATGGTAACCGCAGCTATGGTCTCCGAGCTGATAGTCCACGCTGCTGCAAACGTCGTCGAACTGTTCGTGCAGATGATTGTTGTCTTGCAAACGTCCCCATCTGTTGACACGGGGATCGCGACGTGGCTGCACAATCCGTTACAGACATGCGGATAAGATGCCTGTCATCTCGACTGCTAGTGATACGAGACCGTTGGGATCCAGCATGGCGTTCCGTATTACCCTCCTGAACCCACCGATTCCATACTCTCTTAACAGTCGTTGGATCTCGACCAACGAAGGCAGCAATGTCGCGATACGATAAACAGCAATCGCGATAGGCTACAAACCGACCTTTATCAAAGTCTGAGACGTGATGGTACGCATTTCTTCTCCTTACACGAGGCATCACAACAACGTTTCACCAGGCAACGCCGGTCAACTGCTGTTTGTATGTGAGAAATCGGCTGGAAACTTTCCTCATGTCAGGAGGTTGTAGGTGTCGCCACCGGCGCCAACCTTGTGTGAATGTTCTGAAAAACTAATCATTTGCATATCACAGCGTCTTCTTCCTGACGGTTAAATGTCGCGTCTGTAGCACGCCATCTTCGTGGTGTAGCAACTTTAATGGCCAGTAGTGTATTAACAGTCATGGCTATTACGTTTAAAATAACGAATATTTTTCTTACTTTTTTTTCCACATGTCTCATTTCTATTTGACTGCCCCTTATAAAATTGATTCTTGGTCTAAGAAGAGCAGTACTGCCACAGAAGTGGCAACTGACTTTAAAATAGACTTATTTACATTGTTAGTGGAAAGTGGAGACGAAAACTGCATAAAGAAGTTACTGATGAACAAAGTTATTTTAAACGTGTTGGAAATACAGAGGAGAATATTCAGTGATCAAGAAACGCAGATGTCAAATATAGGCTAGTGAAATTTGTAATATGATCCGAGTATACTTTTACAGCCACTGTTGCAGCAGAACCTATTTACCAGCAGAAAATAACAGATAATACATACAGTCGAAATACTGAGCATGTTAAGATTTCATAATTGAGTGGCCAGTCATACTCAAAAAAAGATCAGATAGCGCGTTATAAATATACTACCATCTTAGTTTAGGACATTCAATCACTGACTAAGGAAATTTTTCCCATTGTCATTACATCTTTAAATATGGCCACGTCCCTATTCATGCTTATGGAAAAGTCCAAGGTTTATTTCATGAGCATGAACATGTTACAACATAATTCGCTTGCCCTTCACTATATCTGAATCACATTATTAAGGAAAAATTGTAGTCAGTATCTTAGCAGCTTTTAGAACCTCTTAGAGATTCATTAGTACCACCAAGAAACTGGAATACTTTGTTTACAAATAATGGCATCAACTATCTTTGATTACATTTCGGAATTTGTATATAACAATTCCTGGGAAGAATATGATTACTTCAGAGTTCAAGGTCAGCTGTACAAGTATGTAGGTGCTTGTTTATACAGCTTTGCCGTCTCTGTAACCTACTATCCTCTACTGTTGTAAGATATTAGTAATAGTATTAAACAAATACAAGAAGCATAAAAAGTAATATAACATTTCTAAGTGTATAACTACTAACTGACTGCACGACCGAAAATTGTGAAAGTAAAGCTATTTGAAAAAGTGTAGGACAATGGAAAACAAGATACACTGAACCGCCAAAGAAACTGGTATAAACATACGTATTCAAATACAGAAGTATGTAAAATAGCAGAATACGACGCTGCGATCCGCAACGGCTATATAAGTTAACAGCAGTTTGGCACAGTTGTTAGATGGGCTACTGCTGCTACAAGGTAGGTTATCAAGCTTTAAGTGTATTTGGACATGGTGTTATAGTCGTCGCACGAGCGATGGGACACAGCACCCCCGAGATAGCGATGAAGTGGGAAATTTCCAGTACGACCATTTCACGAGTGTAGCGTGAATATCAGAAATCCGTTAAAATACTGAATCTCTGTACATGAAATCACGGCCGGAAAAAGATCCTGCAAGAACGGGACCAACAACAACTGAAGGGAAAGAGAATCGTTCGACGTGACAGAAGTGGAACCTTTCCGCAGATTGCTGCAGATTTCAGTGCTAGTCCACCGACAAGTGTCATTGTGGGAATCATTCAACGAAACATCATCGATATGGGCTATCGGAATCGAAGGCCCACTCGTGCACCCTTGATGACTGCACGACACGAAGCTCTACGCCTTGCCTGGGCCCGTCATTACCGACATTGGACTGTTGACGGCTGGAAACATGTTGCCTGGTCGGACGAGTCGTGTTTCAGATGGAGTGGATGGAAGTGTGCGGGTATGGAGGCAACTTAATGAATCCATGGACCCTGCATGTCAGCAGGGGACTGTTCAAGCTGGTGGAGGCTCTATAACGGTGTGGGGCGTGTGCAGTTGAAACGATATGGACCCCTGAAGCGTCTAGATATGAATCTGACAAGTGACGCGTACGTAAGCATCCTGTCTCATCACCTGCATCCATTCATGTCCAATGGCAAGCCGGAGTGGCCGAGCGGTTCTTGGCGCTACAGTCAGGAATCGCGCGACCGCTACGGTCGCAGGTTCGAATCCTGCCTCGGGCATGGATGTGTGTGATGTCCTTAGGTTAGTTACGTTTAAGTAGTTCTAAGTTCTAGGGGACTGATGACCTCAGAAGTTGAGTCCCATAGTGCTCAGAGCCATTTGAACCATGTCCAATGCGTATTCCGAAGGGCTTGGGCTGTTCCAACAGGACAGTTTGACAACCAACAAGTCTAGAATTGCCACAGAGTGGCTCCAGGAACACTCCTCCGAGTCTGGACATTTTCGGTGGCCACTAAACTTCACAGACATGATCATTATTGAGCATATTAATTAGTTAAAAACTGGATACCGCAGTGGTGAAACTATGAGGTCATGTGCTGACTGTTATTTATTTTTATTCACTGATATATATTGTGAATAGACTAACAGTGTTGTTATGGGGAGTCCACTATCCCCCACTGTCGACAATTTATTTATAGAAGACTTAGAAAAGGTAGGGATGAGGAAACTTTTTAAAATATTTATCTGTTGTTTTAGGTACGCTGACGATACATTCATTGTGTGGCCACATGGTCTACATCCTTTCAACTGTTTTATGTTACACTGTGCCTTCCTCACAACTTCAAGTTGACAAAAGAGATTAGAATGGGATGGAAAGCTTCCATTATTGGATAGATAGGTCTACAAGAAGGACTATGGTGCTCTAGGACGTAGTGTTTATATGAAACCAACGTGTAAGGACCAGCATCTAAAAGCTATAAGTAGTTATCCACTGAACGAACACACAAGGGGTTCTGAGGACGTTGTCAAAGTTGCATAAGATCTAGGATTCCCTAAGCTTGTGATCGAGCAGAATGGCTGCACTGACAAATAGATCCGTCGTGCTGCAGGGTTCGGACTTTTACAGAATCGGTAAAGGAAGTATGCAGATCAGTTGTTTTCCTACAATATGCTGGAAACTCATCTTCAAAGATAGGAATGATTTTAAAAAGATATAATACTATTAGCAATCAGTTTCATCCATCAACCAAGGTTAGAACTCTCCTTGGTTCGGGCAAAGGTGATGCAGGACTGACGAAATCTGCTGTTTTTTATTTATTTATTTTTAATCTTATGGGACTTGACTGCTAAGGTCATCCGTCCCTAAGCTTACACACTACTTAGTCTAAATTATCCTAAGGACAAACACACACACCCATGCCCGAGGGAGGACTCGAACCTCCGCCGGGACCAGCCGTACAGGCCATGACTGCAGCGCCCTAGACCGCTAGGCTAATCCCGCGCGTCAAATCTGCTGTTTACAGAATCCATTGTCCTTGTGGGAAAACCCATATTGACCATACGATTCGCACCGTTAATGACAGATATTTTACGCGCCATCCCCACACACAACTGCTACAACCTGAAAACAATTCCAAGGCGGGTCACTGTCTAGTTTAGGGGGACAGAATATTGCGTGAGGAGATTCAGAAATTTTCTCCTGCATCTCACAGCTGGGACGTCTCTTGACGTAATCGATTGAAATTAGACTGGCAGATAATATTATCAACAGAGACAATGGCTACTCATCATGTAAAATCTGGAATTATGTGTTATCTTTACTATAAACAGCTCTTTGGCTCGGCTGGCAGAGGCACATATTCCTTAACGAGTCATAGCTTCTAGCATCGATCGCCACTGGCACGATGCAGCTTCACTTAGCGTTAAGGAGCAGCAGCGATTCTTTCTTGTACAGGCATTGTTGATACTCTGTAGCATATATAGTGCCTGATAAAAAAAGATGAGTATCTACAAGGGGAGGGAGGAACGAAATGTAACTCCAGGGGAACAGAAGGTATGTCACATTATTTCAGTGATTACATAATCGAAATTAATTTAAAAAGAACTTGGGAGTATGAGCCTTTTTATGAGCCTGAATGCGTGCTCTGATTCGGTTGAGATGGGTGACATAAAGCCATCGTATCGTCTCCCAAGCCGTGCTGGCCCACAAGGGTTGTAATTGGTCCTTGATGTCCAGTATAGTGCGCTGGGACGGAGATTACGTCCGAGCTGGTCCTACACACACTCTACGAGGGACAGAACTGGAGATCTTGCTAGCCATGGGAGTATCCCAACAACATGCAGACAGTTCATAAAGTCAGGTGACGTGTGACGGGCATTGTTCTCTTGAAAAATGGATCCCGGTACTCTAGCGTGAGGGGTAATACGTGAAGGAGCAGAATGTCCTTGACATACCATTGTGCAGTCAGAGTTCTCTCTTCCGTAATCAGCCGTGGCCTGAAATCATACTCAGTGGCTCCCACACAATGACTCCTGGAGTGACACTGATGTGACCCTCCAAAACTTTAGAAGAACGAGGCCTCTCCCCAGGCGGCCACATTATTTGCTGACGATGGTGGTCCGAGTTAATGAAGAACCGTAATTCATCGCCGAGCACAATGCGATGCAGGCCCTGCTTTCTGGTCACGACACCATTTCCAACATCCGTTTGTGTAGTGGTGTTATCGGCGGCATACACATGGAACGTTAAATCCCTTTTGCATAAGCTGCTAGTGTCCGCCGCAATGGGTGCGGGATGACTGGCAATGAGTGGCAAATGTTAAATGAGTCCATTAGTTGTTCTCGAACGCTAGCAGATGTGAAAGAGTTCCAGTGCGCACAGTACAGCGGTCCTCCCTTGTGGTGCTCGGACGTGGTCGACCAAAACCTTGGTCACAAACATAACTGACCATACGTTCCCATGCAGTCCATCATTGAGATACTGTTAAACCTGAATGCCACAAAAATTTAGATACTGCACGATTCGTCTAGACTGTCAAATGGAGACAACACTACCAGACCCCTTTCAAACTCTGTCAAGCCCTGATAACGCTTTCTCCCATGGCATCTCCGTCTCTTTCACACAATCACTCAACATCTGACGCTCTTCACGTGCGTTACTTAGCCAACGCCACCTGGTGACTCTGGTGGTCGTTCTGTCTGTCACTCTGCAACCTCATATAATTTACATAACCGCCGATATTGCGTGCGTGTAAAAAATTGTTACTGACATCCGACCACGTCTTCTGGATGCTTCAATTTTTTTCAGGCAGTGTAAAATGTGGGACATCACGGGAAGTATCAGTTCCGGTGAGATTTAAAAAACTGTACTAACTTGAAGGGGACGGTCGGAGGGAGCGTGAATGTGTTTGTCAACACAACTGTGTGAACCCATTACAGACGCGAGATACATTTAGTGGGGGAGGTGTATTTGAGGCTAATTGTTGAAGGTTTCTGGGATTTCGGCAGTTTGTAATTAGGTAATGTTCGTGATAACCCACAGGCCTATTAAACATATATATTTTATCCTCGTACAGGCTCAGACTGCGTCCAATTATCTCCACCATGACATAGTTCGCTGGTGTTTATTAGACTAGAATAATGATTATCAACCGTGAAGGAAATTTAGGATCACCATTTCCGTCTTTTATCATGCAAAACAAATTATTGCGGAACTCTAGTATTTAGTATCATAAATTCAAATCGCTCAGCACTAAACTGCATGTGATGGTAAATCAGAAATCGTTACTCTGGCAGAGGGATTGCGTTCTACAAATCACAAACAACATGTTTTTGGTAGTTGAGGACACATTACTGAAAACGTATTTTAAATTATTTTCTCGTTTTGGCGTATTTGCGTAAGCTATTTATAGAATGCCTAGGCATTTGTGCTGTCATTTCTTCAGCTCCCCACTTTTTTACCTTTTGTTCCATCGGCAAGAGGCCGACAAATGTTGTATTTCCAAGAGAGATAATGTTTCCATTCTTTATCTCACAGGTTCCGTCTTTAGTTCTAAATAAACTGTTCTGAATCTATAAGTTCCGAACGTAGATGAACAATTAGCTACAGTTAAACGTAATAATGGTTTGTAAGTTATCACAAGAGTTACTACTAACTCCAGCACGAAGAATATGGAAACCACTGTACAAAAGATTTTTGATTCTTCTCTGATCACTTGTGAAGGTTGAAAGTAAAAGAAAAGCAGTGTGTGTGGCTCATCTGCAGTATTGTACAGCTAGATTATTTTAACAGGATTAAATAAGAAATTTTACTGTGCAAAGCGTGTAATAATTTTCACAGCTCAGGGTTCAGGACAATATTAGTTTACTGAAGGTTTTCGTTTAGGCAGATAAATTTAATATTTACGTTCGATTAACACATAAAAATGTTTTACAATTTCGGTAAAATACATAGTCATTTTCCACAAAGATATTTTCACACAGCTTTCATTTGGATTCACAATGTAAAATACAAAAGGGAGAGACAGTTGATTTCCCAGATAACCGGGTATAGGACTCTGCAATCTTCCTTTCAGGTATTCTCCCTGATCTCATTTGCTACGTCACTGTAGAAGTGGAAAACGGAGAGAATTTCGATTGCAGGCAGTCTCTCTCTCTCTCTCTCTCTCTCTCTCTCTCTCAATGTCTGAGGAGCGCACGACACACACACACACACACACACACACACACACACACACACACACACACACACAGAGAGAGAGAGAGAGAGAGAGAGAGAGAGAGAGAGAGAGAGAGGGAGAGAGAGAGCGAGAGAGAGAGATTCAGGAAACGGTGCCGCCAATGATCACATGTCTGAATCTGAAATGAGGATTCCGGAAAGAAGGATTCTTCCCCGCAGAGAGACCTCAAACGAAGATATTTTGCAGGCTCGTCGGTAATGGTAGCTCTTCCTTGATAGCGTGGGTTTCTGTCACTCTCAATGTCGCGCCATATCCAACTACGAGCGAATTCAAAGGTTTATCACTGGTTGTATCGTATGGTAATAAGCAGCAATGGTTCGTAACGATATTCAGCATGCAAGACTGGCCATACTAATGTGCTGACGAGTAAAAATGAGTAACTTTTGTCGATTACTGTACTTGTTGCCTACGTCCCCTTCAATTTGATGTTTTAGTTTTGTTGATTATTTATGTCTTATTAAGTCCGTAAGAACAGTTAAAACATGATTGGTGCACTTCATTGTGTGATCGCCACCTGTTATTATCTAGTTTAAAATATACCGGGAGGTGAAAGCACGTTAAATGTTTTTTAAACAATTAATTTATCCGTGTACTGTACTAATATTTTCTGAACAACATTTACGTGGATGTGAATTACTGAGATCTGAGTACTGAGTCGCTTCTATATGTCTTAGACGGGTACTAATCGAACAGTTATTGTAGCAAAATGGTAAACACTATATTTACAATGTTGAGCATTAGTATGTACAGCAGCGGTGGTTTTTAGCGATTAGGTAAATTTAACTGAATATTTAGAACATTCCATATCTTCAAGGCCTCAGAGTCGACAAATAGGCAGGGTGATTCAGCTGTCTCTACCGATGTCGTTTTACGCAACCCACCAAATTATATCTGGCCTTCAAAAAACGCGAGCCACATTTTCGTAGTTTCTCGCTCGCTCCCACGCTCAGCCCCCGCCGCTCAGTATTTCTAGTACGCTGTTAGAAGTACAAAAATTTGCGATTGCACGAATTATTTCCCACATTAGACCTTTTTTGGTCTTCATTGACTGGCCTTATTACGCCATCGGCTCAGTATAGCACTTACAAATTTTTAAACTGGCGTTTGTATGAATTTTACCTTACAGTTTTGTGAATTTTAACTGCATAAAATTAACAGTTACATTGTTGTATTCGTCGGGTCTTCTGATTACAAAACTTCTGTGCTTATAAGAGTTAAGTTTTGATTCAACGGTCAAGGTAATTAGTCTCAGCGTAACTTTTACAAAAGTCGTTTTTTGTTTCATTGCCCTCTGGGACCATATACACTCCTGGAAATGGAAAAAAGAACACATTGACACCGGTGTGTCAGACCCACCATACTTGCTCCGGACACTGCGAGAGGGCTGTACAAGCAATGATCACACGCACGGCACAGCGGACACACCAGGAACCGCGGTATTGGCCGTCGAATGGCGCTAGCTGCGCAGCATTTGTGCACCGCCGCCGTCAGTGTCAGCCAGTTTGCCGTGGCATACGGAGAGCTCCATCGCAGTCTTTAACACTGGTAGCATGCCGCGACAGCGTGGACGTGAACCGTATGTGCAGTTGACGGACTTTGAGCGAGGGCGTATAGTGGGCATGCGGGAGGCCGGGTGGACGTACCGCCGAATTGCTCAACACGTGGGGCGTGAGGTCTCCACAGTACATCGATGTTGTCGCCAGTGGTCAGCGGAAGGTGCACGTGCCCGTCGACCTGGGACCGGACCGCAGCGACGCACGGATGCACGCCAAGACCGTAGGATCCTACGCAGTGCCGTAGGGGACCGCACCGCCACTTCCCTGCAAATTAGGGACACTGTTGCTCCTGGGGTATCGGCGAGGACCATTCGCAACCGTCTCCATGAAGCTGGGCTACGGTCCCGCACACCGTTAGGCCGTCTTCCGCTCACGCCCCAACATCGTGCAGCCCGCCTCCAGTGGTGTCGCGACAGGCGTGAATGGAAGGACGAATGGAGACGTGTCGTCTTCAGCGATGAGAGTCGCTTCTGCCTTGGTGCCAATGATGGTCTTATGCGTGCTTGGCGCCGTGCAGGTGAGCGCCACAATCAGGACTGCATACGACCGAGGCACACAGGCCCAACACCCGGCATCATGGTGTGGGGAGCGATCTCCTGCACTGGCCGTACACCACTGGTGATCGTCGAGGGGACACTGAATAGTGCACGGTACATCCAAACCGTCATCGAACCCATCGTTCTACCATTCCTAGACCGGCAAGGGAACTTGCTGTTCCAACAGGACAATGCACGTCCGCATGTATCCCGTGCCACCCAACGTGCTCTAGAAGGTGTAAGTCAACTACCCTGGCCAGCAAGATCTCCGGATCTGTCCCCCATTGAGCATGTTTGGGACTGGATGAAGCGTCGTCTCACGCGGTCTGCACGTCCACCACGAACGCTGGTCCATCTGTGGCGCCAGGTGGAAATGGCATGGCAAGCCGTTCCACAGGACTACATCCAGCATCTCTACGATCGTCTCCATGGGAGAATAGCAGCCTGCATTGCTGCGAAAGGTGGATATACACTGTACTAGTGCCGACATTGTGCATGCTCTGCTGCCTATGTCTATGTGCCTGTGGTTCTGTCAGTGTGATCATGTGATGTATCTGACCCCAGGAATGTGTCAATAAAGTTTCCCCTTCCTGGGACAATGAATTCACGGTGTTCTTATTTCAAGTTCCAGGAGTGTATTTATTACAGAAACTTTTCTTTATAACTGTATGGGAAAGTATGCGCAACTTAATAATGTGTTACAATCCCGCCTAAGTTTACACAATAACAGACCAAAATGGTTGCGTGATGATTGAATAGTTTGCACATTCACAGTAGGAAATACTGCCCGGCATGACTTTGGCAAAGTTAATGTACGGTTTAGAAGAATAAGATGTTACCTTCTTGTAGCTCGCAGTGTGTGTGAAATGTTAAGAAACATACACAATGATAATATTTTCAGTTGAAAATAGAACTTTGGAAGATTCTGAAATAATACTGAAGACTTGGTGTTAGAGGTGAGCAGTGAAGTGCGAACTTAAACAGTGAAACAGCAAACATGTTAGCGATTCAATGACGTTACTTACTGAGTGAAGAGGAATAAATCTTGTGTCAAGGATTTGCATATAATATTGTCCATGATGTACTTGTCTACAGGATGCAAAATGAAGGTGGAGTGGGCAGGTAGGAAAGGAGAGGGAAAGAACTAACAATTTCAGTTGTACCGGGACTTTATACGGCATCAGCGGCGACAAGTAACAATGTGTGCCGGACCGGGACTCGAACACAGGATCTCCTACTTCCTATGCAGTTGCGTTAACCACTGGACACACTGTCACGGTGTTTATCGCCTCTAGGCGCTTCAGTCTGGAACCGAGCGACCGCTACGGTCGCAGGTTCGAATCCTGCCTCGGGCATGGATGTGTGTGATGTCCTTAGGTTAGTTAGGTTTACGTAGTTCTAAGTTCTAGGGGTCTGATGACCTCAGATGTTAAGTCCCATAGTGCTCAGAGCCATTTGAACCATTTTTTGATTATCGCCAACGGGCGAACTTTCTGGCAAGCTACCCGGCCAACTCTCATACCCATCTAGTGCCACGTATCCGGTGTCCCCGTCCATGTCCTACATGCTCGATATTTCAATGCCCACTGGTTGTCGAACGTAAAAGTGCGTCAGCACTGAAGGTTTGGATTCATTGCCCATCGAGAAGAAACAGGTCGATGTACGCGAAGTATCTATCCTTTCGGACATGTTCGAATGACGAGACACCTCGCATTCATATAATTTCTGCAGGAATATGTGAGACATGTAGGTAATAAGATGGCGGTACAAAATCATAAGTTAGCTCTATATAAAACGTCTCGATCGTGCACTGACTGTGAATAAGAAATTGGCATCTAATAGGAAATTGTTGCTGATAATCTTACATGAGCCGGGTGTCTTAAAATGACGATTTTCAAGAGAAGGGATGAACTGTTAATGGTGCGCGCTGCAATGACGTGCTGGTTGGCAGTCATACTACCAAATACTACATGTGGTGGGCAGGTGGACAAAATGAACTGGAATGCAGGGTTACTAAATCGAAAACTTAGCTAACGAACTTTTTCTTAAGTGCCTTTACAAAACAGTTATTTCATGATCTCTATCGATCTTCGCTTCTATGATTGGTCTGGAAAGGCGGCGGTGGTGTATTTTAAGGGGGATAGGACGTCAAACGGGCTGACTTGGAGCAGGAGAGGCACCACACGACATTTTAATTTCCAGTGTCTATGCTTTTAAAAATAAATTCACAAAACCTTGTCAACACGACCAGGAAGGATTCAGGATTCAAACTCATAGCAATATAAGTTCAAAAGTAAAACAAAATAAATTTTTATTACCTGTGAAATTTCTCACTTTTTCATTTACTGTTGACTGCATTTGTTGCTATAGGTACACTTTTCTTCATATGTAAGAGAGATTGTTCGATAAATTTTGCACAGCATACAAACCATACTTAAAGGTGTATGAAACTCTAGAATTTATTTAATTAACGAAAAAAATGAATGAGCTGTTACATTTTAAACTTCATGTTTAGAAAAAACTCAAATTTTATGGTTAATTATTTCATTTTTTAGCACCGTTTTTAATAGATATGGAAAATTCTAGAGTTTCATACATCTGTAAGTATGGTTTGTATGCTGTGCAAAATTCATCGAAGAATCTCCATTACTTATGAAGAAAAGTGTACCTATAGCAACGAATGCAGCTAATAGTAAGTGAAAAAATGATGAAATTTCACATGTTAAAAAATTATATATATACTAACTTCCACTGCTATGAGCGTGAATCCTGAACCCATACTGGTCATCCTGACAAAGTTTTGTGAGTTTATTTGTAAAAGTATAGACAGTGGAAATTAAAATGTCCTGTGGTGCCTCTCCTACTCCACGTCGGCCAGTTTGACGTCGTACCTCCTTAATGTGGAAGGTAATGTTGTGTACATAGTTCCGCGTAGTCAGCGCGTACAAAACTTTCCCACTAGAGCGCGCCCCGCTAAGCACAACAGCGCAGGCTCAGCGCTCGTCAGTCTCCGCACTACGAGATGGCACTGCCATAGAGACGGACCAAATTCTGGTACCGCCGATCCCCGTATTAATATGTAACGCAGCCAGTGAGATTGCTGCTAACGTAGAACCTTTTCTCCTCGCGGATCACATTCGCGCAGTGATACATGAACGCACGAGGTATTATAACGAGTGTAAGACCTCCGATTAGTCAGTCTGCATTTGTCTGCACCACTCTGTACCAGTCTGCATTTGCCTGTACCAGTCTATAGTCAAATTTCAGTCTGCGCCAAATAAGATTACCATATTCCTGTTCATAGCCATGAAGATAAATGTATAGACACTTTTGTCAAGTATCAGAGATATGTGTGAGAATAAGATTAACGTAGCAATACCAAAGGAACTTCAGATTGTCAATTTTAAATAGCATCCAGAAGCAAGTTAAGTAATTTTTATGCTTGTTATTATTTTAATAAATGTGTGTGAAAATTAACCAAGTTGTATTTAAAGTTGTTCACCGTCAATCTGCTACTCTAAGCGTGCAAGTGGCATTTCTATCGTCTGACCTAACGGCAGGAGATAAACACGCCACGATAAGACCACGAGACATATTGCTGACACTCTCCTACTTCGTTAGATCTTGAAGCCAAACAGTCTGATGGTGTGTGTACTGAAGGTCTTACAGTACGCACACCACAGGTAACTGTTCTGGACGTTAACAGATGAAAACCGCAACATTATGTATTTTCTAGGTCGGCAAGTTTGGAGTGACGTTTTCTCTGCCCTTTGTATCGCTCGTGTCACGCTTTTGAGTTAATCGGAAAATTTTGGAGTACGCGTCGGCGAGCGCAGAGAATGGTTAGCCAAGCGGTTTTCCACGTCCCCGGCTGGGTGCCGGGCGTGCCTGGCCGCAGGCTAGGGGCGGTCCGGCATGCGCCGCCCACGCAGCGGGTCGGACCTCGGCTCGGCGCAGCTCACCTCAGCAAAGGGCGGCGGCCGCTTTATCGGCTGTCGCTGGCCGCCGGGAATGCGGCCGGAACTTGTTGCTGCGCCGACCTGCCACTGGCGCCGCGGCGACCGACACCTGCTCCTGCAGGCCGGAATTGAATTCACGTTCAGCAGTACTCGCGCCCCCGGCTATGTCTAAATTGCTGACGCGACGTGGTCGGGATAGAGAGTTCCCCAGTTTCTGTCCTGTAACCCTGACTCAGGACAGAAAAGTGGCGTCTCACTCCTCACACACCTACACTATCGGTCAATAAAATTGCTACATCAAGAATAAATGCAAATGATAAACGGGTATCCATTGGACAAATATACTAGAGCTGACGTGTCATTACATTTTTGCGCAATTTGGGTGCATAGATCATGAGAAATCAGTGCCCAGAACAACCACTTCTGGCCGTAATAACGGCCTTGATACGCCTGGGCATTGAGTCAAACAGAGCTTGGATGGCTTCAACACCAGACCACAGTTCATCAAGAGTAGTGAGTGGCGTATTGTTATAAGCCAGCTGCTCGGCCACCATTGACCAGACGTTTTCAATTGGTGAGAGATCTGGAGAATGTGTTGGCCAGGGCAGCAGTCGAACATTTTCTGTATCCAGAAAGGCCCGTAGAGGACCTGTAACATGCGGCCATGCATTATCCTGATGAAATGTTGTGTTTCGCATGGATCGAATGAAGGGTAGAGCCACAGGTCGTAACACATCTGATATGTATCGTCCACTGTTCAAAGTGCCGTCAATGCGAACGAGAGGTGACCGAGACGTGTAACCAATGGCACCCCATACCAACACGCCGGGTGATACGCCAGTATGGCGATGACGAATACACGCTTCCAATGTACGTTCACCGCGACGTCGCCAAACACGCATGCGATCATGATGATGCTGTAAACAGAACCTGGATTCATCCGAAAAAAAGCGACTATTTGCCATTCGTGCACCCAGGTTTGTCGTTGAGTACCCCATCGCAGGCCCTCCTGTCTGTGATGTAGCGTCAGGGTAACCGCAGCCATGGTCCACGAGCTGATAGTCCATGCTGCTGCAAACGTCGTCGAACTGATCGTGCAGATGATTGTTGTCTTGCAAACGTCCCCATCTGTTGACTCAGGGATCGAGACGTGGGTGCACGATCCGTTACAGCCATGCGGATAAAAAAAATGGTTCAAATGGCTCTGACCACTATGGGACTTAACATCTGTGGTCATCAGTCCCCTAGAACTTAGAACTACTTAAACCTAACTAACCTAAGGACATCACATACATCCATGCTTGAGGCAGGATTCGAACCTGCGACCGTAGCGGTCGCGTGGGTCCAGTCTGAACGCCTAGAACCGCTCGACCACAACGGCCGGCGTGCGGATAAGATGACTGTCATCTCGACTGCTAGTGATACGAGGCCGTTGGGATCCAGCACTGCATTTCGTATTACCCTCCTGAACCCACTGATTCCATATTCTGCTAACAGTCATCGGATCTCGACCAATGCGAGCAGCAATGTCGCGATGCGATAAACCGCCATCGCGATAGGGTACAATCCGACCTTTATCAAAGTCGGAAACGTCATGGTACGCATTTCTCCTCCTTACACGAGTCATCACAACAACGTTTCACCAGGCAACGCCGGTCAACTGCTGTTTGTGTATGAGAAATCGGTTGGAAACTTTCCTCATGTCAGTACGTTGTAGGTGTCGCCACTGGCGCCAGTCTTGTGTGAATGCTCTGAAAAGCTAATCATTTGCATATCACAGCATCTTCTTCCTGTCGGCTAAATTTCGCGTATGTAGCACGTCATCTTCGTGGTGTAGCAATTTTAATGTCCAGTAGTGTACATCTATACGAACGAAACGAGAATATGGCTATGCATGACAGTGTAGTACTGACGATTTGCAGGTCACAAATACATTTGCGATGGTGACTCAATAAATAAGTCGTGAAAGGGAGGAACGAGAATAGCAACACTGACCCTGCCAGAAATTGATGATACTTCTCTGCATCGTTTCACTGTAAATTGAAACACTTATCCCATATCTCTGTTGATCCGTCGTTGATACTTGACGGTGGATGGTCAAGTATCTACCAAAGAAAATCGCCAAGCGGCTGTATGTTTTCAGAAGTTATTTTATTATTTTTTAAATACAAATACAAATATAAATATTGTTTTTCATTGCTTACTCCACCCCCCTTGCCGTTGGTGGGGAGGCTTACGTGCCTCAGCGATACAGATAGCCGTACTGTATGTGCAACCACAATGCAGAGGTATCTGTTCAGAGGCCAGACAAACGTGTGGTTCCTGAAGAGGGGCGGCAGCCTTTTCAGTAGTCGTAGGGGCAACGGTTTGGATGATTGACTAATCTGGCCTTGTAACATTAACCATAACGGCCTTTCTGTGCTGGTACTGCGGCGGCGAAAACAAAAGTAAACTACAGCCGTAATTTTTCCCGAGGGCATGCAGCTTTACTGTGTGGTTAAATGATGATGGTATCCTCCTAGACAAACTATTCCGGAAGTAAAATAGTCCCACATTCGGATCTCCGGGCGGGGAATGCTCAGTAGGAAGTCGTTATAAGGGAAATTAAACTGGTCCTACAAATCGGAGCGTGGAATCTCAGATTCCGTAATCGGGAAGCTAGTTTAGAAAATTTGAAAAGGGAAATGGATAGGTTAAAATTATTCAGTAATTCTGGTCAGGTGAATACAGAACTATAAATACAAAATGAAAAAGCGGTAATGCAGTAGTAGGTATGATGTCCTTAGGTTAGTTAGGTTTAAGTACTTCTAAGTTCTAGGGGACTGATGACCATAGATGTTAAGTGCCATAGTGCTCAGAGCCAGTAGTAGGTGTGATCATGAGTAAAAAAATACGAACGCCGCTAAGCTACTACGATCAGTATAGTGAATGCATTATTGTAGCCAAGATAGACACGAAGCCCCCGCCCACCTCAGTAGAGCAGGTTTATATGCCAACTAGCTCAGTAGATGAGGAGGAGATTGAGGAAATGTATGATGATATAAAAGAAATTATTGAGATAGTTAAAGGAGCCAAAAATGTAATATTCGTGGTGAACTACAATTCATTAGCAGGAAAAGGGCAATTAGGAAAAGCAGTAGGTGAATACGGACTGGCGGAAAGAAATGAAAGATGAAGCTGCCTGGCAGAAATTTGCACAGAGCATAACTTAATAGTAGCTATCACTTGGTTCAGAATCATGAGAGAAGGTTGTATACGTATAAGAGATCTGAGGCACCGGAAGGTTTCAGATAGATTATATAATGGTAAGACAGAGATTTAGGAACCAGATTTAAAATTTTAAGACATTTCCAGGGGCAGATGTGGAATCTGGCCACAATTATTGGTTATGAATTGCAGATTAAGACTGCAGAGACTGAAATAAGGCAGGAATTTAATGATGTGAGATCTGGGTAAATTGAAAGATATTAGGGACCGATTGACAAGATCTGGTGAAATAACTACAGCAGTACAAGGATGGGTAGCTTGATGTGATGAAATAGTTAACGCAGCAGAGGATCAAGTACGTGGAAAGGCGAGGGCTAGTAGAAATCCTTGGATAATACTAGAGACATTGAATTTAATCGATGAAAGAAGAAAATATGAAATTGCAATAAATTAAACAGGTGAAAGAGAATACAAACGTATAAAAAATGAGATCGACAGGAAGACCTAAAAGCTAAGCAGGAATGGCTAGAAGGCAATGGTGAGGATGTAGAAGCATATATCATTAGGGGTAATATATATATCACTAGGGGTAAAAGAGATTAACTACATCAAAATTAAAGAGACATTTGGGGAAAAGAGAACAACATCTATGAATATGAAGAACTCAGATGGGAAACCAGTCCTAAGCAAAGAAGGGAAAGCAGGAATTGAGAAAGCTGAGACGGGAGATACGATACTTGGCGAAAAATTTGGCAATGCACTGAAAGACCTAAGTCCAAACAGGGCCCCGGGAATAGACAATATTCCATTAGAGCTACTGATAGCCTTGGGGTAACCAGTCATGACAAAACTCTTCCATCTGGTAAGCAAGATGTGTGGGACACGCGAAATATCTTCAGACTTCAAGAAGAATATAGTAATCCCATTTCCAAAGAAATCGGGTGCTGAAAGGTGTGAAAATTGCCTAACTATAAGTCTGATAAATCACGGCTCCAAAATACTAACATGAATTCCTTACAGAAGAATGGAAAAACTGGTAAAAATGGACCTTGGGGATGATCAGCTTGTATTCCAGGGGAATGCAGTACTGACCGTTCGACTTCTCACAAAAAAATGGTTCAAATGGCTCTGAGCACTATGCGACTTAACTTCTGAGGTCATCAGTCGCCTAGAACTTAGAACTACTTAAACCTAACTAACCTAAGGACATCACACAGCCATGCCCGAGGCAGGATTCGAACCTGCGACCGTAGCGGTATCTCGGTTCCTGACTGTAGCGCCTAGAACCGCACGACCACTCCGGACGGCCGACTTATGATGGGTTAAGTTAAGGCAAACCTCTATTTATATCATATGTGGACTTAGAGAAAACTTTTGACAATGTTGACTGGAATACTCTCTTTCAAATTCTAAAGGTGGTGGGGGTAAAAGACATGGAGCGAAGAGCTATTTACAGTTTTTATAAAAACCAGATGGCAGTTGTAAGAGTCGAGGGGCAAGAAATGGTTCAAATGGTTCAAATGGCTCTGAGCACTATGGGACTCAACTGCTGAGGTCATTAGTCCCCTAGAACTTAGAACTAGTTAAACCTAACTAACCTAAGGACATCACAAACATCCATGCCCGAGGCAGGATTCGAACCTGCGACCGTAGCGGTCTTGCGGTTCCAGACTGCAGCGCCTTTAACCGCACGGCCACTTCGGCCGGCGGCAAGAAAGGGAAGCAGTGATTGAGAAAGGAGTGAGACAGCGCTTGTAGCCTATTTCCCATCTCATTCAATCTATATATTGAGCAAGCAATTTAGGAAACAAAAGAAAGATTTGGAGTGGGTATTAAAGTCCAGGGAGAAGAAATAAAAACTTCGAGGTTTGCCGATGACGTTGTCGTTCTGTCAGAGACGATAAAGGACTTGGAAGAACAGTTGCACGGAATCGACAGTGTCTTGTAAGAAAGATATAAGATGAACATCAACAAAACCAATGTCGAATTGAACTAGATGATGTTGATACAATTACACAAGGAAATGAGACACTAAAAGTAGTAAATGAGTTCTGCTATTTGGGAAACAAAATAACTGATGATGGTCGAAGTAGGGAGGACATAAAAGGTATACTGGCAATGGCAAGAAAATCGTTTCTGAGTAAGACAAATTTGTTGGAGTGTAGCCATATGGAAGTGAAATATGGGCGACAAACAGTATAGACAAGAAGAGAGTAGAAGCTTTTTAAATGTGGTGCTACGGAAGAACGCCGAAGATAAGATGGGTAGCTCACGTAACTAATGAGAAGGTGCTGAGTAAAATTGGGGAGAAGAGAAATTTGTGGTACAACCTAGCTAAAAGAAAGGGTAGGTTGGTAGGACACATTCTGAGGCATCACGAGATCACCAATTTAGTACTTGAGGGAAGCGTAGGTGGGGGGAGTAAAATCGTAGAGGGAGACCAAGAGTTGAATACAATAAGCATGTAGGGTGCAGCAGTTATTCGGAGATTAAGAGGCTAGCAGAGGATAGAATAGCATGGAGCGCTGTATCAAACCAGTCTTTGGACTGAAGAGCACAACAAAAACAACAACAAAATTATTTTTAATTGGATTCCCAGTTATGCAAGTATCGATATATCTGACTGTTTATACGTGCGGTGCATAGAGTCCTGAATAAGGCATTAATGAGATACCGAGACTAATTTTCTAAATAAAATAACTTCTGAAAACAAATGGCTATTTAATTGTTTTCTTTGATAAATGCTTGTCCTATAGATTGACAAGAAAGCCTGCAGCATAATATTCTCGTGCCACCTTTCGAATCCAGTGAGTGATCTCTAGAGATACGGCTACGTAGTCGTCAAAGTGCTGCCGCTGCTCACTGAAACAATTTTTCAGACCCCCAACGGCAAATCGATAGACCTAATTTAGGCATATTAACGTAGTTGGAGCATTTATTTATCGACGTAGACAACTTATCGGTCAATATTAATTATACAGGGCTTTCTCACTGAGTACTCTGACTCAGGGAGGTCTGAAAGACGCCCATTTACGGCTGAAATTATTTTACTACTGGATTCACAGCATTCCCTCGCCATACACGTTTTTCAGTATGGGAATGTGTGATAGCTATAGGATACCAAACCTGGCGAACAGGGAGAATGTTTCAACACCATGTACCTTAAGTGCTTCAGTTTATCGGTACCCAGAATACATTTGTTGCCACACATTATGTTGACTTTCATGGCCAATCTTCTTCTACATTTTTTCTCTGTCCATTTGTCTCGTAAGACTAACACCCATTATTTGTTTTACCTTTTATAAGGGAATCAGTAAGGGTGATTCCATTTGTTCTTCACAAAATATTGGCTATAATCTTTTTCATTTCTTTACATTTACTTCGTGTCTTTGGAACACCTCTAGCAGCTTTCATCCATTTCTTTGATTGTTACGTCATTTCTGGCGAATATTGATGAGTGCATGTTTTACCAGCAATAATAAATTGCCGCAGAAAGAGGCTTCCGTACTTTCAAAATCATTCAGATTTTTGTTTTCATACCTGTTGACGGTCATTAATTAACGTACACAATATCCTTTGTATAAATAGACTCCGCTACGATAATTCTTGGCAAGAGATATTTCATTTGATTTTAATCGCCTGTCATTCAACAGGACATTGTCTTTTCCTCGTTACTTTTTTCTTTGGCTGCAGTTTGTGACATCTTTCACATGTACTTCCTGTAAGGCAAATTGTGATGCTACAAGGAGCATTCAATAAATAATGCAACATTTATTCTCTCGGCCTATTTCGATTGAAAAATGCAGAATTTGTTGTGGGACATCGTAAAAATATTCCCGCTTCATGAAGTTTCGATAGGTGAGACAGTATAAATAGCCTTCAAAATGGTGTCTGTAACTGGCGTGTATTCCAAGCAGATAGCTGCCGTTGAATTTATTTAGGTGGAAAACCAGTGCATCGCAGATATTCATAGACTCTTGCAGAATGTCTACCGAGACCTGGCAGTGAACAAAAGCACGGTGAGCCGTTGGGCGAGGCCGTGCAAGCCTGTCCGATCTCCGGCGTGCCTGCCGGCCGCACACACATGTGACCACTGCAACGTTGAAACGATTTCAGCCTGTTCGTCGCCACAAAAATGCAATGCAAAAGAACTTACCCTTCTCCATGGCAACACGAGGCTTCATGTGCGTCTGTGCACCCGATAGGAGTTCACGATACTTCGTTGGTTTCTTTTTCCTCATTCACCATCCAGCTCGAATGTCGCACCCTCTGTCTTCCATCTGTTTGGCCCAATGAAGGATGCACTCCGCGGGGAGCATTACATAGATGATGGGGAGGTTATTGATGCAGCAATATTTGATTCCGACGTCGACCAGTACCGTGCGGGCATACAGACCCTCCTATTTACATGACATTAGGCGGTCGCACTGAACTGGAACGATGTTGAAAAATAGTCTTTTGTAGCCAGAGGAGTGAGGAATAATACGATGCACTGGAATCCTGAATGAATGAATGTTCAAAACAAACGTGTTGCATTACTTATTGAAACCCCGTCGTATATGAAATTAAGCTGTAAATTAAAATCAATAAGACCATGCCTCCTTGCGGCAGGGCAGCTTCATCTCTCACTATTCCTTAAACAATCAGTCACCTACCTGGATAGGTTTCAGTCTGTCTTCCCCCTTACTCTGCCATAGTAGGTATTGGTTTAGCCAACAAAACCAGCGTTGATGAAATTTCAACCGAATACCTATCACACAAAGGCTACATAACTCCAGTCCAAGGGCATTAGCTGAAAGTTAAACTGTCGAGCGTTCGCGGTTCTTACACGACTCGTTCGAAAAATTGTCTAAAATTTCCGTTAAGCTGGTTCATTGTATTTAAAACACGGAAAATGCCTATCAGATCTGTATTTAATATCCCGTCATCAATTATACAATGTTATTGACTGTCTCTGTTACAAGTTCACACCCGAGAGCATCCAGAAGATGTTTAGTTCGACCCCACATTTTAACCGTAATAAACTGCCACAGACCCACGAGTACTTGCGAGTTAACACATTCGGTCCTTCAGTAGGCTTCTTGTAAAGAAGAGTTCGCCGTAATGTCCCGTAGTCTGTACAAAACACGCCACGCGGAGGTTATGTACGGCATGAAATGTTCACACGCGAATAAACCACTCACAAAGCTCAAAATTTCACAGAATACTCAAAAATGTAGCCGCCTTTCGTCAGCAACACGAGAACCGAACAAATTCTGGAATTTCTTCATTTGGGTACAAATTTGATCAGCGCGATTCAACATAGGTGTTTACCAGAAGACAGATCCCGAGCGACTCTATCAACTCGTAAATCTGAAGCACAAAGCCCTATTCAATCGCTCGGGAGATGTTGAACTCCAATCGACTGGTATGTTAAGCTGCCAATCGAATCATCTCGAGCACTTTCGTGCTTGAGCTATTTCTAACGTAAGCCAATCAGATTACTACAAGTAATTTAGACTAGAAATCTCGTAATTCCGTAAGCAAATAAAATTTAATGAAAACAAAATACGATTCTTTTCCACAGAATAAATTACTAATAAATTTGATACTGAACATACCATTCTGGACGCCTTTTACAAAATCAAGCTAACTCGGACATAAGTCACAATTTCCCCTATTGCACAACTTTCTCACGCATACATTCACATAGTTTTAACAAAATATCGCATTCTCACTGTATGCATAGCCTCCATTTACTCTGTCTCCCAAAACACACAAGCGAAACACAATGAAATACTAATTTTCCAAAGTACTTCTAATGAAGTCAGAAATCGGTTGTAACTAAAATTAAAAAGTTACAGAAAATTAGGTTATATGAACCTATCCTCTTGGTTGAAGTTCCAACTGATACTATAGATGAATTCATCAGTCTCCAACTCAGTTACACAATAACAGCACGGTTATTGTGTGTTTTAGATAAAAATGTATATATCCGAAAGTATCGAAGTTATTAATATGAAATTGTAACAGTATGATTGTGATTGTTTTATCCATAGAATTCGGTATACTAAGTATGAAAAAGATAGAGTGGAAGCGGTGGGCAGGCGAGGTGCAACATACAATGTCTGGCCACCCTCAATTACGCCATCTGTTTCTTACGTCTACATCTAGATCACTACTCTACAATTCACAAGTGCCTGGCAGAGGATTCATCAAGCTACTTTCAATATTAACACACTTCGTACGCTGCGATCACATTGCAGACGCTTTTATTAATCCAAGATGGCCGGTTGCAACAGTCCTATGCTGCCATCATCTAATCTCGTGGAACTTGGCACGCTACATGAAATCAAAGCATAAAGGTCACCGGTCATCTTGGAACAATAACAGTGTCTGTACTGCGATCGCACCTTATGAAGTGTGTTCATATTCAGCCATATCGATCTCCCCACATCAAAGGATATGTACCTTACAAAATAACCCCCTTCAGGCTATTTCTTTACCGTTCCACTCTCGAACAGTTCGCGGGGCAAATCAGCACTCATATCCTATTGCATCCTCTAAATGTTCTGCCCATAAGATGCAGTCTTTGATTAGGTTTCCCCACATCGTTATCCATGTGATGGCTCCGATTTAAGTTATTTGTAATTGTAGTCGATAAGAATTTAGTTGCACTCAGAGTCTGTAGAGTTTTGTGCTTTGTCGTGTAAGCGAAATTTAGAGGAAAATTAAGAACCGTACTTTTGTCAGACGTTTGCCACCTGGATGGTTGCCAAAGCATCCAAACACAAGTTTCACCATTTACTAGTTTCTTAAAAGCAATCTCTTTCGTACATGAAACATTGCTCCTAAGTACTCAGTGAATCGAACGTGCTTCTCGCTTTATCTGCTATTTGTCGGCCACTGCATTTCATTACGCATTGTTACTGCCGTGAATTTGTTTAATTTTACTGATTCCCGGTAACTAGATTTTCATGTGTTGTTTATCCAGTTTGGCATTCCGCTGCTTTAAGTGGTAGTTTTAGAATAGGTAGTCGTTGAACTTTGAACTTAAACACTAAGATAAGCGTATGAACGCGAATAGCCTTATCACAATTCCCTGAATCACAACGTATATTTTTCTGCGGAGACTGTTCGTCTTTTCGTTGGCTATGAAGGACTTTTCTCTCCAGTCGCGAACGTGTTGAGACAGCTTCCATGAGCAGTGCGGTAGTAAACCGAAAGTTACGGGAAAGCCAAGAAAGCGCATCGAATGGTTACTTCAAATAATACCACTTTCGATATAATACGTGTAAAAGTGGCAAGTGAGAGCCTCTTAATTGGTTACGTTCTAAATACATCCTGATTAAATTAAATCTTGGCGCGTTTCCTGCTGCGTCGACCCACAGCTTGTCCGTGACGTTTCAGAAGGCGTGTTCTCAAAAAAAGTGTTCAAATATGTGTGAAATGTTATGGGAATTAACTGCTAAGGTAACCAGTCCCTAAGCTTACACACTACTTAACCTATATTATCCTAAGGACAAACACACACACCCATGCCCGAGGGAAGACTCGAACCTCCGCCGGGACCAGCCGCACAGTCTGCGTCTTCTACCCTACCATCTTCTGCAGAAGATGAGTTCCGAAACTTCGCGGACGAAGACACTCTGCGAGTTGACGCAGCAAGGTTTTGTTGAAGTGACGCTCTGCGAGAATCTTCATTAGCATATATGTTCATATACATGTTATTGGTACTTTTTTTAAAGCATGCTACGGTCTCACGTTCGAATCCTGCCTCGGGCATGGATGTGTTTGATGTCTTTACGTTAGTTAGGTTTAAGTAGTTCTAAGTTCTAGGGGCCTGATGACCACAGATGTTAAGTCCCGTAGTGCTCAGAGCCATTTGAACCAAGCCATTTTAAAGCATGTTACAGCACATGAACTTCGAAAGTGGAGTATAATTCTGCTGTATTCAGAATATAGGAAGGCGATTTTGTGTTGATCAAGATAGCACAGTAGCATCAGTGGATGGAATTTTTTTATCGTTACCGCGCGAGTACTATCTGTTGCTAAGATTACAACAGGGGAGTGGCAGATTTATTCTTTCAATAAATTCAGTGTTATTTCTTTTTTATTATAGTACTGCTGTGTGTCTAGCGACGTTTGTTACAGACTTATCCTTCTCAACGAGAAGAGGCCAGTCGTATACTGCACTACGTATTAGACATCGAATGCCTAAAAAGCAACCGCTATCTAGATCAGGTGGTATACTTCATATGCATTTATGTGTCATAAAAACTTTTCAAACATAAGGGAATGAGGTGCTGAGTATGAGGAAGCCACACCCGTCGGAACAGCGACTTTCCGATATCCGAATTATCACTAGTTGTAAATTACACTATTATGCTTGGTAACATTGCTACAGACACATCGATGAAGAAAATTGAAGAGATTAAAGTACTCTAAAATGAATGCCGCAGAGGGTGACGCCTAGATATTATTAGCAACTAAGAAATTTGTCTACGGGCGAAGTCACAGATTGCGGTGAAGTGACGATGAGGGGGTTTTATTGCCGCGGCTTCATATACCACAAGACGTGTTGCACGTAGTAACGGTGATAAACTATATACACAAACCTTACGCCTGACTCAGTATCAACTGGTGAAAAACGTATCAAAATCCCTATAGTAGTTCCTAAGTTTAGCTTTCTGATAAAGACAGAAAAACGCGGTGAGGGACTTTAATTTATGATATGTATGGATAATAGCTAGTTATTTCTTTTTAAGATGCACAAAACCGCCAACTTCTGTGCCAGATTAATTTTGCGAAAAACGAACGTAACTACCACTAAAAAGAAAGGTAAGTCAGAAGAACTGGTAGATTCTGCAAGACTGACAACGATAATATTCAGTAATACAGTAAAACATTCACTCAATGTGTTTCATGTCTCTGGATCTCTTGTTACGCACTCTGTTCTTGCATATACCGTTGCCCATTCAAAACTATCCATAAAACGTCATTCGCAGCTAGCCGCATAGAATTTCAATACCCTTCCATCGGTCAGCGTTGGGAACGTTTACATGTTTGCCTCAATATCTGCGTCTGATATTAGGAACTTTTGTTGTGATTGCACTCTACGTTCATAGCTCGGAAGTTTGCGGCTACTAATAGCGGTCGCTGTTTACGAACGCCAGTTGCGAGGTTCCCACTTGTTGGACAAGTTCACAGATAAGGCTCTTAAGCAAATGGTGGTCGCACTGAATGCCGCCTTTTAGCCCCACTTAAGGTACGTGTAAATACATTACACATTCATATTGCTTGTCCCTAAACAACTTCTAGTGAACATAGCTTTTCGTCTTCATATATGAAACCCCCTACTGAACGGTGACTGATATTACGGACATATCCTACTCGACAAATTTAGTGATGTATCACCTAATGGATAATTACTGTGAACTTCTCAAATAAATAGTGGACGTCGTTAAATAAACGTTTATTACGGCCACAACGTCTACCACTGACGAAGGATGAAATACTTCAGAATATTCCCGCTATCTCTGCCCACATAAAGCTGCTAATTTCTAATGAAGGTTAAATTTTCAGCACCAATAACTAACTTTCATACTTGTCAAAACAGTGCCAGCCCGTATTAGAGTTTTCTTGCCTGGAAGACCTCTCTAGCGGAACTACCTTTCTCGGGCGTGTAACTTTTACACGTCCCACGATTTCAGGAAACGATGTGCACTGAGATGAGAAAAGTCGTGGGATGCCTCCTAATAGCGTATCGGACCTCCTTTTGCTCGTCATAGGCACTAAATACCGTGGTATGCACTTAACAAGTCGCTGCAGAACCACTGAGCCATGCTGCCTCTCTAGCTGTCCGTAACTGCGGGAAAGTTGCCGGTGAGGGTTTTTGTGCACGCACTGACCTCTGAATTCTGCCTCTTAAATGTTCGATGGGATTCATATGGGGCGACCTGTGAGGCCAAATCATTGGCTCTAGCTGTCCACAATGTTCTTCAAACAAATCGAGAACAATTACGGCCCAGTGATATGGCACATTGTCGTCCATAACAATTTCATTGTTGTTTGGAAACATGAAGTCCATGAATGGCTGCAAATGCTGTCCAAGTAGCCGAACACACCAATTTCCAGTCAACGACGAGTTCCATGTAAACACAGCCCATACCAATATAGAGCCACCACAAGTTTGCACAGTGCCTTGTTGACAACTTGGGTGCCTGGCTCTGTGGACTCCGCTCTACGCTCAACCCTACCATCAACTCTTACCAACTGGAATAGTGACTCATCCGATAAGGTTACGATTTTCCATTCGCCTAGAGTCCAACCGATATGACCGGAACCCCAGGAGGGGAGCTACAGGTGACGCCGTGCTATTAGCAAAGGCACTCGGGTCGATCGTCTACTGCCATAGCCAGTTAACGCCAAATTTCACCGTACTGTCCAATGAATATGTTCGTCGTACGTATGAAATTGATTTCTACGGTTATTTCACGCAGTTTGCTTGTCTGTTAGCACTGACAACTCCAGGCAAACGCCGCTACTCTCGCACGTTAAGTGAAGGCTTTCGGTAACTGCGTTGTCCGTGGTGAGAGGTAATGCTTGAAATTTGGTATTCTCGGGACACTCTTGACACTGTGGATCTTGGATTACTGACTTTTCTAACGATTACCGAAATGGAATGTCTGCAGGTCCAGTTACCCTGCCGCATTCGAAGTCTGTTAATACCTTTCGTGTGGCCATAATCGCTACGGAAGCTTTTCACATGAACCAACCGAGTACAGATTACAGCTCCACTAATCCAGTGCCCTTTTAAACATTGTGTGCGCGATACTACCGCTATCTGTATGTGTGGATATCGCTATCCCATGACCTTTGACACCTCAACGTAGTTCTCTGTTTTAAGACAATGATTATTTGTTCGTAAGAGCAGAGTTGAACTCCTCTCTCGACCACTCTTATTTGAGTTCTTCGTGGTATCCATAAAGAGTCTGCATCAATGCCAGAGCCGTACTTCCAACAAGCAAGCGTCATATCCACGCCATCGCGCTATATTTACGAGAATGGATATGTACGTTGGCTGTGCTGAAAAGTTTCAATCACAGACGTAGCTCCATTCACATTGGCTACTATAAAAGTACTGTAGTAAATGTTGAGGTTTCTGTAGTTGTATTCCAGGACTCTAGTTCCGTTCCTAACCTTATCCTTGCAGAAGGTCTATAACGTGACTCATTAGGTATATTGGGGTCAATTAATATGCTTCTTGAACAACTAGCAGATGCTTCGATTTCGGACAGCTGACATTAAAGGCTGGGACAAACGTGTGTTAAGCACGCCTACCGTCCAGAATAAGTAACCAGATGATCCGACACATTACCACTACGCCAAGCGACAATGAATGCCGCCCTATGACGCTTTGGACACGTGATGCGGTAAGTGGCGTTAAATAAGTAGCGCAATTTTGCCTTAAAAATGTAGAATTTATTGGGGGTCATCGTGGAATATTCCCGCTTGAGCCCGTAAAGTTTCGTGAAGTTCCGATAGGTGGCGGGACTGTATTGAGATTTCAAAATGGCGTCTGTAACGGAGGTGCGTTCCAAGCAGAGAACTGTCACTGCATTTCTTTCGGCGGAGAACCAGAGCATCGCAGATATTCATAAGCGCTTGCAGAATGCCTACGGTGACCTGGCAGAGAACAAAAGCACGGTGAGTCGCTGGCCGAAGTGTCTCTCATCATCGCAACAACGTCGCGCAAACCCGTCCGATTTCCCGCATGCCGGCCGGCTGAATATAGCTTTGCCACCTGTAGTGTTGGAACGCGCTTATACTCTCCTTCGTCGCTAGCGCTGACACACTCACACACCATTTGGGGGTCCTGAAGGGCGTGTGCCCGCTGCGTTCCTCGGCGCCAAACAGGTGGTCGGCTCTTTTTGTGCTCCCTTCGCAAGCATGTGTGGAAAGTGGTTAAAAGACGGCGAAACGACGAGTAGATGACAAGCTAAATGCTGGTGCAGGCGCAAGTTTTTCCGAGCACACTGGTGAGCATGGACCGTGGAAGGCGACCTCTAAGTGTTCTCGTTTTGACCCAACAACATCGTCAATAATGTTTCTCAGTGGGCAGGAAATAATTGAAATAATCGAGATTTAACCGTGGAGCAATGAAAACGTGTCTCCTGCTTGGATGAACCGCATTTCTTATCACACCAGGCTGATGGTCGTGGCTGGACACGTGATCATCCAGGCGAACGGCACTCGAAACTTACAATGCGCTATGGACATAGGTCGGCGGGGACACTGTTATGCTATAGGGGAAGTTCATCTATGTACAAGATGTGTGTTACTCTCTGAAAGCACCCCGACAGCAGTTGACCACTTGCGTGCTTCCAAGCTTGATGTATTATCGGACGACCATGTCATTGCCAGATTCGAACCGGTGAAAGCATCTCGGGACGCTCTGGAGCACGAGCTGCGCGCCCAGAGATAACCGACCGTAATTCACAGGCGAACTCTTTCGTAGATATCTGTTGCGAAATATCTCTGGGAACCTACCGGGAACGTGTCGAATCCTTGACATTTCGCTACTATTTTGAATTCCAACATGCTGTCAAGCATAGTGTTACAACGTTGTGGCTCCCATTTATGATGGTGTAGCGATAGGATGACACCACGGTAGGACAGCAGCACGATGTCCATCACGGATGATCGCGAAATTATTAATGTTAAATGTACTTCTGTTTTACAGCGATATCGAATATAGTTTCAGCAAATAAGATCTCAATTTCTTCGTTATATTCTACATTTGTACTGCGCACGCCAGCGTGCGGTGTATGGCGAGTGTACATAGTGTACCAGTGGCATCCCCACCCCCATTTGCTCTTCCACTCGTGGGTGAGACATAGGAAAAATTATTGTTGATGTGGACACAATTTCTCTAATTTTACCGCCTGGTCATTATACGACATGTAAAGAGCAGCAAGCATATGTTTTGCGACTCACTTCTGAACGTGGGGTCTCGGAATTTTGTGGGTTGAGTTAGGCTGTCTGAGTTGCGCATAATTCTCTTATACTGTGCCTGCTCCAGTTAGCTGGCTATTTCCTTGACATTTTCACTGGAATCGTGGACGTTTTTCCTTCTATTGCTTCTATTAACCCACCTGAGTGGGTGTCTCAGAATGACGAAGAATTTGTGAAACGGTGATCGCGTAAGGACCTCAATCCTGCGAAGATTACAAATCCTGAGATTCTATCTGGCATCTTTCTATCCCAGAGAAAAGTTTATGTGATCGTTTCAACTTGGGCAACGTTGTTCTCAAGTAACGTCAAAATTGCACACTTTTCTGCTACTCGTTTCCAATTTCATACATGGAAGGACATTGTTGCTTGCAAGCACTGCTTAAACTGTGTGATCCAGAGATATTCTGTTGCCTCTGGTGTAAAGTTTTTGAATAGAGTGCATCTTTAGGAAATATAGTGGAAGAGCAGTTTGTTTCCATTTTTTTGATGCCGTTTTTCCTTGTTGAAGGAAAACTGCTTATCAACAGTAATAGAAACTCTTCAAAGTAAGTTATTATGCAGAGGTGTTGGCGAATTCTTACCTGGGACATTGCAAATGGACTGATATTTTCTGGGAAGAGGAAGCATGCCAGATCATAGTAGGACTGACGACTGATCTAGAAAAAGAGCGAAACAGCAGACCGGGTAACAGTGAATGATGTACAACATGACAGCTTTGGGCACTGGCCAGAGTATGGATCAAAGGGGTTATATAGGTTTTACCCTCAGGTGTATTGGACTGGAAAGTGGGGGAAAGGTTTGAAGAGTTTCGCATGAAAAACTTCAAAATGTGCTCTTCTATTCTGTGACAGCAAGAACATCATAGTATTTGTATTGTAGCATCCATACACTTACTCCTGGCAATGATTCTTACAAGCGAAACTGCCCATCGCAACCCCCTTAGATTTAGTGGTGAAATAGCCCGTCAAAAACTGATAATGCACGAAAACAGGAAGAAGGTGTACTGAACTGTGAAAAAAGAAGCAAAATCGAGCGAATTATAAGAACCACGCTGTCGTCGTTATGTGGTCACGGTGTTGGACTGCAAAGCGGGAGATCCGTGTTGAAATCTCTTTCGTGTCCCATTAAGATTTTTTTTTCTCAAATTCATGAACTGTCCGTCCAGTCCCTGACGTGTCTCTTCTCTTTCTGTAGTCTTGACAGTTATCATACTATACATTGGTTATAGAATATGAGTCATGTGGTAAGAATATACTATCGTCGCAAATAAATTTCATGAACAGTGAGAGCAGACGAGATGCCGTACAGATCTCTCACAGAAATGAAAACAACAATTAAACGGATGTGAGCTAAATTATAACAAAGGAATTGAAGAATCAAAGAGTCACAAATAGGAGGCACCTATGTGTGGAGGTTCCTTCGTCACACCTCGCTGTTGCAGACGGATGATTCACCACGACACTGACACTGACATAATTTTGTGAAAAAAAAATTGGGTTACAAGGGAGATTCGCCTGTGGATCTCTCCGTTGGTAGTAGTCTAAGAACGTGAGCACATAACCGCAACGCCGTTGCTCTTCAGATTCGCTTGATTGTGCACATACCGAGCTTGGACCATTCGCTGCTTCCATTTTGCTACTTTCTTCACAGTTGTTGTCATGCTTGATCTGTATTCAGTTTTTGATGGACTGCTGGGATATATTATCATTAAATCTGAGGGGGGGGGGGGGGGGGGTGATGGAGAGTACTGCATTTTGAAACACTTAATGCACCTGTGTGTCCCCAATAAAGGGCTAAATCGCATCTTACTCAAAGCTACTTCTCAAATTGTCATTTGCTGGTTACCTAGTCCGAAGTGTACATGAAACTTACCTATAAAGGGAATATGCTGTATATACCTCTTTTGGACAGCGAGGCGACGAGAAACCGAGTGTGCTCGTATAACGATGAAACTAAATATTGTAGCTCGTCAGAACAAAGAGCCACAACAACGAACTTAAGGACACAGTTGTTGCTCAAGGAGGAAATAGCGCTGTTTCGTGCAGGGCGCAAATACCGTTAAAGAGAAATTACCCGCTCGACTGGGACCCCGAAAGCAGCCCTTCGCTACTCCACCCTCGTGCCGTCGACTGGCGAGGCAATTCGGCGGTGCTGATACGGAGCTGCTACCAGTTTGTTTCGATGGCAGCGCGCCGGGCGGCGAGCACACGCGCAAAATCCGCAGGGAGGGCCCAAGGTGCGGGGGTGGAAGCAGCTAAACGAACCGGAAATGGAAGCGCCGTGAACTGGCAGCGCTCGTCTGATTGACCCGGCGTCAGTCACGGCACGGCGGCCGGGGGGCGAGAGGCGGGGCGCGTCTGGCGTTTTATTGCGTCAGAGGCGGGAGACTGCGGCGGCGGGGGCGGCGGGCGGATGCGAGCGGGGCAGGGCGCTGCTGCTGTATCCCTTCCACACACCGCTCTGACGGCCGATCAAATTAGTGCTTCCATAAGCGACAGTTCGACGAAACATGAAAGAGGCCACCGTATGCAATCGTAGGCGGTGCCGAAAACGCCATCAGATGCATCCGTAGTTTATGAGAGAGTGAAGAAAGCAGACAGCAAATCTTTTTTAGTTCGTTTCGTTAACTCCATATGAACTCCAGATTGAGTTTTTCACTCTGCAGAAGTAAAGCTGTGAGGACGGGGCGTGAGTCGTGCTTGGGTAGCTCGGTTAGCGCACTTGCCCGCAAAGGCAAAGGTCCCGAGTTCGAGTCTCGGTCCGGCACACAGTTTTAAACTGCCAGGAAGTTCCATATGAACTGCTGATAGTGGTGCAGTTAGTGATTAAGGTCAAAGCAGCTTACATATAGGTAATACCTTGGGCAATTTGTGTGGGCGGAAGTAGCAGCCGTGCACGGATATCGGAACAAGCAGTTAAGACAGACATTTACTGGTATGTGTTGACAATACGCGTTAGGTACAACAGAGGAAAAATATACCAAGTTCACTCGACGACAGTCGCCAGATTACTTTTAGATTCCTTCCACCACTATCTACACATAGTTTGATTTTCGGTACACATCTAAAAGTCAAAATGGCTCTGAGCACTATGGGACTTAACATCTGAGGTCATCAGTCCCCTAGAACTTAGAACTACTTAAACCTAACTAACCTAAGGATATCACACACATCCATGCCTGAGGCAGGATTCGAACCTGCGACCGTAGCGGTTGCGCGGTTCCAGACTTAAGCGCCTAGAACCGATTGGCCACACCGGAGGGCTCATCTAGATGTCACCCCGTACCCGGAATCATTATTAATAATTGAAGCAGTTTGATTGATGTACAGCGGATCAGTTTCTGTCATTTTCTGGAGCTATGAGCTCATTCGGACTAGTAAGTAATGTTTATACTACGGATTCCTTAGGAGTTTTCCGCACAGTGGTTCTGTAGGTATCGACTCTATAATCAAGACGGTAGCACACTCGACCTAGGATTTCAATGGTGGTTTATTCAATGGTATTGATGATGTAAGCTCCCAGTTCTCGAACGTTAGTTAGTAATGCTGACAAAAACTAACTATTTCATATAAACTCACAGAAGCAGAGAAACGAAACAAGAACTTGTGTTTCGGGTGGATGAACGTAAAACACATGAGAAAAATATCTGATCACTGTGCACGCTGTAATCAACCCGTCGTTCTCCAGTGCTGTGTTACAGAATTCACTAACATCGTACACCACATTGCTGTTGTTATACGATATACGTATCATCGTTTTCTATTTGCGGCCTTAGATAACGTTATGTTATATGTTATGTTATATTAACCGGGGACCTAGTAACGACGGAGAGGCTCCGTCCCCGCCGCAGCTGCAGTGGTCCACAACCCCACGACGACCACCGCAGCCCACTTCACCCCTCCGCCACCCCACACCGAACCCAGGGTTATTGTGCGGTTCGGCC
Source organism: Schistocerca serialis cubense (assembly GCF_023864345.2). Taxonomy (NCBI): domain Eukaryota; kingdom Metazoa; phylum Arthropoda; class Insecta; order Orthoptera; family Acrididae; genus Schistocerca; species Schistocerca serialis. The sequence continues at coordinate 334,370,208 of NC_064638.1, read as the reverse complement.
CCAGGTGGACCCCACAGGGAACGTCTCACACCAGACGAGTGTAACCCCTATGTTTGCGTGGTAGAGTAATGGTGGTGTACGCGTACGTGGAGAACTTGTTTGCGCAGCAATCGCCGACATAGTGCAGCTGAGGCGGAATAAGGGGAACCAGCCCGCATTTGCCGACGCAGATTGAAAACCGCCTAAAAACCATCCACAGATGGCCGGTCCACCGGACCTCGACACAAATCCGCCGGGTGGATTCGTGCTGGGGACTGGCGTTCCTTCCCGTCCGGAAATCAGTGTGTTAGACCGCACGGCCAACCGGGCGGACACTAGATAATGTTACTACACATCTTGCTCATCACAGACTGTTTTAAGACAATATACATACCATCGTTTTCTATTTGCGCACTTAGGTAATTTTAGTACATGTCTTGTTACAAATTTAAGGTAAGTGCATCATCGATTAACAAAAAAGGGCCATAAACTTTGAACTGTGAGTGGGAAGAATATTTTAACTGTTGATGTGAGTCACACGCGTTGCTTGGGCGTTGTTGACCTCTAGTCCAGAATCGCTGAATGTTTTCTGTCACTGTATAATTTACAAAAAAAAGATACGGAAGAACTACACTCAAGTTTCTCCCAAAACCGATTCTCTTGATTCTCAGACATCAAACGTGTAGCAGTTTCTGCTTCCGTCATTTCCGTAAAAATCTTCCAATTGCTCAGCTGTGGAATATTCAGTCTGTACTTGATTGATTTGTTAACTTGTGTGGAGTACATTGAAAACAAGCGCTTTCGTTCCTTCAGTCTCATTCTGTCGACATTTTGGCTTCCCCTCACAGAGCCAACCTGTAATCAAACTATGTATACCATGTCGAATGTACTTGATACCATCAGCATCTTTCAAACACTCTGTTATGGAATGTGGGAACACTTTTGTGAGTGACTGGTGCGAATGAAATTCAGGTAAGTTATTAGCAGACTCAACGTTCATTAAAGTCACCGCTAATCGCCGTAGTTTGTTGCAAAAAAGTGGTAATCGGTGCAAAAAACTTCATGAGTTTTCTGCTAAAACAAGTAAATTGGAAAGCGCGTGAGTCAAGTGGCTTTAATCAATCATATGAACCCTGTAAGAATGAAAGTGTGGCAAAAGAAGGGACAATAAAGCGTCCGTTACCTTCCTGCAGCATACCATTAGAAGCTGCCGAGTTTGTCTGCGAGAAATTGCATAAAATTTAGTATTTATGTAAACCTGGATGTTTCAGTATTTTTGAAACTAAATTTGACACTGCTTCGCATTGAATAGGGAATTGCAATTTAACAAAAGTTTCATTGTGGTAATTGAACTACATTCTATTCACGGTGTTGCTGATTTGAGTGATAGTACTGCAGTTCCGATATTTCGTCGCAGTAGCATAACTCAGATCACTTATGCAAGTGAGGTGAAAGGATGAAAACCGTTTTATGAAGTTGCTCTTTATTTATCGATCGGACAGACCAGCTTCGTAGCACAGACTTCAGAATAATGTAACATTAAATTCAAAAATATAATTTGAAAGATGTTTCAGTTTGCTCCATCATCTTAACAGAGCCCAATACCTAAAGACGTTTTACAAGTCCCTAAAAGTTACTGGCACATTACCACCTCTAATCCGAATAACACAAGGGTTTTTACTGGTAGTTAAGACTTAGTTGTTACCTGTGCTCCGAGATGAACTGTCTTGTTTGAATTTGAGACCTCCGACCAACACGATGCAGTTTTGCTGTTATTTATTTAAACAATATCAAGGGAATTCGGAAGTATTTCCTTAAAAAAGATCCGCGGCATATTTTCGCCGCATTCTTGTACAATCGTTATTTCTACTGCCTTTTGTGCGACTTCTTCCACAGCAGGGTGTAAACTTGATTCTTCTTTCCTTTCTTGTCTTCATTAGTTACGGTAAAGAATCCATAACTTCAGAACTATGAAGGGCATGTATCATTAAATATAACAGAAGTTCTCACTTACAGTTCATAAGCTTTTGTACGTTTTTCACTCAGACGCAATGTGCCGAACGCGGTTGTGACTAATGAAATATTTGCTTGATATATTCTTGTAAGAACTAAATGAAATTATCAGAGATTTCATGCTGCAGGCACACGCATCTAAAACCCACCGCAGCTATGTATTAAAATATCAACATCAGATCGTAGTCTGACTTTACATTAAGGTGGAAGGAAAACAGCACAAATCCTTAGTCACACACTACTTAAGGGAAATATTCATTGATTTGCGTACATAATAATGTTTCACCCTTCAGTATTTCCCATGAGAACTAGTAAGCGGACTGAATTTCATCCAGTTCTCTTGATTCAATCACTGTGCTGCAGGTTTTGCCATATTATTAAACTGCTTCGTTCAATATGCTTGCCGATGACATGATAGTGCTGAAAATACACAATATGTAACGTCGCGTTTTTCATTGTATACCTTCAGAAACGTTAATGTCTTTATAATTCGCGGATGACACTTTTAGCATCGTCTTTATGTTTATACCGAGCGAGGCGGGACAATGGTTGAGACACTGGGTTCTACTTCGGTAAGTCTACTGTCCAACACCCCCCCCCACCCCCCCCCCCCCACCCCCCGCCACACACACACTCTCGTATCCCTTCTAACTATCAAGATAAAGGTTATTTCACGGTGTCTATAATTCGGCTGCGGAAAATGTCGGGATGGTCCTTTTGAAAACGAATAAGGCAGTTTTCGCCGCAATGCTCCACAATCCGAATCTGTGGTCCTTATCTAAGGACCTCGCCATCGACTGGATAATCCTTCGGACCTACCAAAATCCATTATGAACAAGAATGGGTCTAACATTAAAATTATCCCTGTTATTTTCCCGTCACTATTTTAAACTCATCTAATTCAAAACATCTGTCATTTACACAGACCTTGGAGACAGCAAACGAGACTAATAGGCGAGAAAATGACAATCTGATGGTGTATGTCCCAAAGGAGGTACGACAATTGTTGATGTATTGTTCACCAGCTTCTGGCGAATTTCATACAGCGCCTCCCGTTGTGGGGAACGGTTCTGGCTGCGTATAAGAGCCAAGTGGAAGAGAAGGTAGCTTATGCGCACTGCTCTCCTCGGCGGCGCTTCCGAGTTTGTGCGTAGGCCGCCAGCCGAAATGGCTTCCGGGCCGGCCTACCCTCTGGCGCATTACCGAGCTAACTTTGACAGTACAGCTCGCTCCTACTTTTACGGCCACATCCACGTTAAGAGTAAGGAAACGAGCAGGAACCTTTATCGTATTATGCTACCGCAAACTGCAGAAGAGGAAATTGCATTTAGATGTTCCGCATAATGCTGAAACGGGGAACAGAAAAATGGAAAATTCTTGAACTACCTAGAAAATTACATTATTAATCACAAAACTTCAAATCCTCCTGCTTTTCTTTACATTCTGTCTTTTATGATACAGACCTCAGCTCTATTTTTCTTTAAGTTTCTAACACGTCATGTGCATTTGTTGCTAGTTTCTCTCATTTCAACAATTATCTTGTTGGCTTGTCAAGGAGTCATACAAATTATTGCTAAATAATGATTCGTTAGACAGATTACAAGAATAAAATACAAATGTGAACTGCCTTGTATAAAGAAAATTAACTGTTTCCAAGAATAAATACAATACACTTTATGAAGAAACTGGACATATGATAACGGAATTGGAAAGATAATAGGTCACTGAGTTCACATAATCCGTAATATTTGCGCAGAATTTGTCACCCATCAGTATGTCTCATTTTTAAATTGAATAAAACATTTGTCTTCCATAATTCAAAACCTGTTCACTAAACGAAGTACGGTTTCAGTATTATTAACGAGAAGTAATCCTCCTACCCTTCTCTCGCCCCCTCCTCATCCTCTCGTCGCCCCTCACGTAGATCCTTCGTAGAATGAGTTCTTAGAATTAAGTATTGAAGTGCTTTCTTCAACTATCATCTGCAGTAGACAAAGATAATATTTTTGGTCGATATCGCAAATCAGGAATAAGCGCCTTGAATGTCTTTCTCCAGGAGTACAGTTACAGAAAGTTTACTTCCACTTAAGTAGTTAATATCAGCAAATATAATTCGTTGAAGAAATTCTTCTTGACATACACCACTTTGCTTCTGACTTTATTTAATACCCTAGCCAGAAAACGTGTTTAATTTCCTTTATTGTTATATATCTTACACTTTGGCCATTTAACTAGCCACAATTCATATTTCAATGATTTTACATCACTTCTACGTTAGCACTATTTAATATTAAATATATTTTCTTCGATAGTTATCGTGTTTATTGCATTCATTATTAATTTTGGATTTCTCGAAAGTAGATTCCTTTTCATGTTTTAACACCTCTGATTTTCTTTTTTCCAGTTCGTGGTCTATATCAATCGCGAATAATTCTCAAGCCTGTGCTTATGTCCATTGCCTTCTTCTTTCTTCAAAACATGAAGTTAGTCACTTCTTCTATAGACTTCAGATATGAGATGAAATATTTCAGTAAATGTGTAAGTAGACGTATTTTACGAGTAGACATTAACGGCGTATTTAGCAAGAAAACATAGATGCGTCCAGAACTGTGAAAAGAAACGAAATTTTGTGTATCAGGACATTTTGCTACAACGATGACGACTTCAATGAACCAAACATTAATTAATCGGAAGTGTTAAATTATTTTCTTCTGACGACACTATTTCCTAAGCTTTCCAGTTTTAATCTTTCGATAATTCTGATTTTTGAACTACAGTTTTATGCCCGAAAGAAAGTCATAAACGTAGGGATAATAATCATACGACAGTCTCATTCTGTTAACGACTGCGACTACTTTCTTTCTAGCTGTCGTGAGAATCGAGATTTTACTTGATTCATCCCACTCTTCTAGACAGAAGCACGGAAATAAGCTAGTCGGACCAACTATTAGCCAGACTCTTAAAAGAGTACTGGTCGCTTTGGAGGGATGCAGATCTCGTAGAACGGGAACTAGGCCGTCATGTCACCCTACATCCACCTCTCATCGAAGTAATGTCAGCGAAGTGGTGTGTATGTGGCAGTCGGTTGGTAAGGAAACTGCGCAGTATGATGGATGGCATAGAGCCGTGACAAGAGAGTGATCATTTTTGGCCCCGCCCATAACGACACCATGAATATAGTTGACTGACTTGCTGCTGTATCAGTGTGGATTCTCCAACTAGAAGCCACGGAATAGTGTCTCACTTCGAGCCATGTAAAGCAGCGTAAGAACAGTGGTTATAAAAATTAGTATCGGTTTCAGACTCCACAGGAATTGCTGCGGGCCATGTCAACTAACATTGCGAAGGGAAATCCAAGCAATGAAAAATTAACCATTTGATTCTGACCCTTCGAGAAATGCCTTTGCTGCACGTTTTCGATGGCCCAAATAACAGAGAAAATAGCTGTCTGGAAGCGTGTAGTCTGGTTTGACAAGTCACGGATATTGTCTCTGTTCAGACGATTCCAGGCATCGAATGGACAGATAACCCAATCAGAGGAATAACCCGCGGTACGTAGAGGATGTAGCTCTGCTGGAGATTATTCTGCGATATTTTGGAGGAGGGGTGTGCTTTTCATACCGTGAGGTCCGTCTACTCATTCAGATCAGCTTAAGTATGGAACAAGATGTTTATTCAAAATTCTGGGCGACCAGGTGTTGCCCTTTCTTTTACACCTTCGTGATGAGTTCGTTGTCAAAACTCCCGTCTTCCAAGATGGCATTAGCCATCTTCACATGGCTGCGCGCTTACATTCCTCATTTTACAAATACCCAGTTATCCCGTCACAGCTCGAGTGGCTTGATAAATCACCTAGTTTTAATGGCACAGAAAATGTCTGGGATTATTTGGAACGCTAGTTGAAACCTAACAACCGATATCCCAGCAGTAAGGTAGTTGTACAGGATCTCGTCGCTGATATGACACAGCTGACGAAACTTGTGATCTCTTCCTCGCTGAATTAATGCCATTATGACGACTGGAGTCGGTGTTACACGGAAGTAGCGCCGTATCTTCTCGGGGTGACAAAATTGGTGGCCTGTATGCGTGGAGAAAAGTGAGATATCATTACTAGATCGTTAGTGGCAGAGACCATGAGCGTTTCCACGTACATGGTTGAATGAAAGCAAGGGCGAAACAATTATGTCGCATCGTGCACTGACAAACTTAAACCGACTCTCACAGTTCTTGTCTCATAAGCGGCCTGATGCAAGAGCTTGCCCCCTGTAGCGGGCGAAATAAATATAGATACGCGGTCGTGATCTTATATTAATATTCTCCCTAGTATCAGGCCATGCAAAGGCATGGACTACGGCCCTACTTGTAGAAGCCACTAATTTGAATCGATCCTGAGAAAAAGTGGTAGCAATCACAACACTGATAAATAAAAGATTTAGGAGTTTGAAAACAAGGTCATTTATCCTGAAATTAGTATAGAGCAACGTACTCTTAACCGAGGGCAGCCTTTACTAACACAAAAAACAATCCCAGAACTACGTATAGAAAGAGCATTGACCTATTATTACGCAAGTTTAACCTGAAAACAGTTCGAAGAGACAGTACTAAACCATGACAACTAGGGTTCGGCAACAAAAGAGGAGTGGGCGGCTTCGGTGAACCTTATTGAGGGCAGAGCTTTTCAGTAGAATCGCGAACTACTCACCATCGCCAAACGACGGAAACGGCGATGGAGTTCGAGCACCTACACTAGCTTGTGCCTGAAGTGCCGAATCGTTAAACTTTATATCAGCATGATGGAGCCTGCCTATAAGCATGACGCGGTTGCACGCGAGACGGTAGCTGGTGGTCCTTCGAAGAAGACGTTCCAGAATGTTCCGCAGCGGCAGCGGTCAGGGCTTCTGTTAGCAGGCCGGCACGCCACACCAGTGTTCCTACCGGTGAAAAAAGTAGTCCTAGCGTCAACTTACTGGGTAGTCAAGCAGCCCACCGGCTCCTGATAGGGCATACTACTGACCGCGTCCATTTTGCGCCTGTAACGTTGGAAGAAGACGCTCTATCTAAACTTGTATTTTAACAGCGCCATGTTGAACAAATTATTAATTCCTCTCCAAATGATACAGCCGATATCTGTTGACAGATTTCAGATCACCTGTGTCAGGAACATTATCATTAGACCTCTTTCCATTCAGTAATTATTTGGAAACTTTAATTCTCGGTTGAATTGTTATTTAACGTTGATACACAAATTATGAATGCGCCAGTGGTTTGGTCCGAAATTGCAATCTGATTTCATATTCATTAATTACTTCTCTAATGAGTCTTTGTTGCCGGCCTTCTGCGACCGACCACGCGCTCGTCACAGAACTTGACGTTCTTGGGAGGATACGTAACATGATAACATGATCTGTTACAAACACTACCACTGTCACGACTTGTACTTGAAGAACGTCACAGATAATTTCGCTTAAGTGTAGCCAATATCGATTGAACTAGATCACGTGTGATTGTCATTGTGCTGAATCCACTGTTGGCAGTCCGTCCTCGGTACGGCAACGGCACAACATGAGCAGGCGTGTCTGGAGACGGGCTGCCGGCAGTCAGTCAGGCGCAGACAGGGCGTGGCCTGCCCGCTCAGGCCGGCCTAATAAAAGCGAAACAAAGTAGTGCACGCTGATTACATCGGAAATCGATTATAGGCCCGCACGGCGCTCTTCCGCCGTCGACTTGGCAGCAGTTTAATTGGGAATCGCGCGCCGCCCTCTCCCGTAATTGTAGCGCCCGACAGCGCCGGTAGCATTCGGCTCGCCTCTGCTGGGTGTGGGTCGCACCAGGCACGCTCAGTACTCCTCCGAGCATGGAGAACTTCGCCCTTCCGCCGGCCAGGGGCGGCCGAATTAACGAGGCGATCGAGGTCCGCGTCACCGGGAATAAATATGTCACAGCGGGGCGGCCGTGAGCAGACCAAGGGCAGCTCTTGACTCAGGCGAATTGTACGATCGACGTGAGAGCGACCAAACGAGGGTCGAGAATTTCACGCCATGTTTACACTAGTGAATTGAATCTGGCCGAAGTGTTACAGGAAATACTGGAAAGAACAGAAACTACGTATATAAAAATGTATTTGTAAGTGATAGCCTCTTAGAGCTCAATATACGAGCTGATTCCGTGAAGATGTTAAAAACTTTCGTGGTGATGGAGAAGAGTCAGTGTATGAATGTGAGGAAGGGACCATGGTGCGAAAACTACCGAGTCGAAAGTTATAAGCGAAAATTATTCTGTGGCCTCTGACAGTGAAATACATGTACTGTAGTCACAAAGATTGCAGAGAAGGTAACTTTCAGAGGTAGTACTATCGGCTAAAACAAGAAAGAAGTCTCTAGTAAACATTGGCTCTAAAATGCATAGCCTAAAATCTACGAGTACGTGTTATCTTCGATACTCTGACAAAAATCGCTTCTACTGCTACCTCTTTGGTTTCCATATTTTTGGAGCAGGTAGTATAGACCAAAACAAGGAAAAAGGCATCAAAAAATACGGGCTCCATAATGCATACTTTAACAGCTATGAGCACATGCTTTCCTTCAATACTGTGAAACACATTTCTTCTACTGAACAATTACTCATAGCTCTTAAGGCATGCATAATAGAGCCCATATTTACTAGACACATTTTTCTTGCTACCTCTCAAGGATACCTACCGTAGAATCTTAGCAACAACAATACCGGTACATGTATTCCAATGTCAGAGGTAACAGAAGCGTTGCCGCATGGGATTAGCCGAGCGGTCTAAGGCGCTGCATTCATGGACTGTGCGGCTGGTCCCGGCGGAGGTTCGAGTCCTCCCTGGGGCATGGGTGTGTGTGTTTGTCCTTAGGATAATTTAGGTTAAGTAGTGTGTAAGCTTAGGGACTGATGATCTTAGCAGTTAAGTCCCAATGAACATTTTGAACAGAAGGGTTTTCGTTTATGATTTTCGACTGGGTCATTTCCGGACCTGGGTCCCTTACGTCACACTGATACGTTTACCCTCCTACATCATCCCTGAAATTTTGCAAATTCATCATGGAAGCATTCCGTCTTCGTGCATCGAGTCCCAATTCTTTACACTTTTGCAATTAAATCTACTTCCTTTTTGTGCTAGAGTCTGTGTGTTGCTTCTTTGCAGCACTGACAACCTCTTCACTTGACGAAACTTTTTTCCGTCTAGACCCGTTGTTAGGTTGGAAAACATCAAATGTTATGCAGGGAAAAGTGCACGTAGCAGAATGCCTGAGTAGTGCAGCTAACAGAGAACTACATAATTGTGACTCCTCTCAATGGCCCCACTCCAGCCCCTGAGCAATAATAGCTAAGAACGAAACCTTTTACTTTCGTGTTGTGAAGGTCAACTGTTGCTCCCATTCTGAACAATAATGGCATAAATTTATGTCTATGTCAGCGGTGCCGTTAAACTATGATAATTTGTTTTTGTTGCTATTACTCGTGACAATATTCGTCACTCGAATGTAAGGCACAATTTGACGAATTTCGATACGTGTCGCACTGATGTACGCTCAGGACATTCGACCGACATTTGGCATCGACTAGCGCAACGGCAGGCCTCAGTCAAAATCATACATAAATTAAGATACATTTAATGAACAGCAATTAATGTAACTTGGGAGAAATTATATTTTTCCGAGGATGAAGCTTAATTGTGAACAAACTTCACGCCGGACGTAACTAACTTACTAAGAAAACAATAATACATGTGTTTTAGGCAGTAAAAAGTTGTCTTTCTTACGTTGATATGTCGTAAGTCCTCGTTAACGTAGATGTGATTCATATTTATGCCAAAATTCATCACTGTGAGGCTGTTATGATATTTGTTACATGTTTCTTTATAGGCATAAAACAATTACCACCTAGATACATATACTTATCACCGATTTCGCTATAGATCTTGTTGTATTCTCTTTAACCGCTTTTATGACGTCTCGTTGTGTCTGTAAAGCTATACCATGGGAATCAAGGAGAGAATGTTGGCTGGTGTCCGGAATCCTCGTTCTATAACACAAACTGCATGCAATTAATAAATGGGTTATTTATTCATAAAAAAAGAGCTACTTAAATTTCCATGTGCTATGTTACAAGCTCTCTTCTGGTCTCAGTGCTGCTGAAGCGGAAGTCCTCTATGTTTACGATAAAGTCGCTATGTGCTGCCTCTCTCTGTGCTAGATGCTAAGTTTGAGGATCCATCTCGGTGACACGATGGAACTCCACGGCGTACAGACTCGAACTAACTGGCGTAAAAGGATCGAATTAACTAGCTAAACTGCTAGATAACTGGCCCTCCGGTCCCTGCAGCTATCTTAAATACAGGCGGCTGAGAGGGCGTTGGCGGCGTGTTTCCAGCGAGTCTCGTCTTTAGACTCTGTCGATACTCTCGGAACCTCTATGCTGCATGGTGTGCTGGCGCCAGTTTACACCAGCACAAAACTTTTTCAATCCCTTTGTTTTTTGTTAATATTCACACTTGCAGACAGTGTTGTATCTTTTGCACACGCTCTTGTTATTATTGCTCATTTTTGGTAACAAAGATTTTACATCGTTGTGAAGTGCATCACATAAAGTCTTCTATTTCTGGCACATCTAAGCTGTCGTTATTGGTTCGAAGTCTACATCTTTCGTTGCACTAGGAGTAGTATTTGTTTTTTGACTACCGAAAGCAAGAAAATCCAAGCAGTAACGTCTCACTGAAAGCGCAGTTAGCAGATATCGACAAGGAAGTCGGTTGTAAACGTGTTTATAGAATTCTATTTCCTTTCGCTTGATCTGACTTATGATAGTCACCGAAAACCTTCTTTGGATGAGGATTTGAAATTTGGTCTTTCGAGTACAAGTTTAGCGTTATGTGCATAAAATCCTTTCGGTCCATAGTATTAGATTATTATCCAATTAATTATGCCGAATTTCTTATTGTTTTAAGCTTCTCATACGTCTTTAAAGTTATTGTTATGTTTGGGGTTAAATGTAACTGCCGGTTTCATCTAATTTTTGGAGGTAGTTATGACGATGGTTACTCCAGCAAGCATATAATATATTTCGCTGAGAACTAATTCTGATCACCTGCAGTGAACTGAATTCACAGACCGTAAATCAATACTCATTATCACTATTTTATAATCAGCAGTGTTTGTTGGCGAATTTCGCAATGTGTTTATTCATTTGATGAATATTTACATTAACTTCAACTTAATAAACAGCTAAAATACGATGTAATTAATGTTAATGTCTTTCTTTGGCAAGGAATCTAGTGTACGAAAGCCATAGTCAATAAAATTACCTGAAAGCAAAATTTGAGATTATATGTAAACGGGTTGTCTTAATAGTTTAAAAAAGACAGCATTGCCAGCAAGAAAGCAAAAATAAAGCAAAAATAAAGTAAAAACCCCGCCTTCTCGTGATATATATTATAAATTACGTTTACCGAATCGAAATTCACGAGACGTATAAAAGAAACTGTAGATTTCATTGCAATCGAATCGTTTAAAGACTCCTGCGCTACTCCTGTTCACGCCAGCGTCACTGCGTGCGCGAATGGCAATGCCTCATGGTGCAAACTATTTCCGACTAGTGTGCCACTTCTCTGCCGACCTACCTATTAATAATTACCCTGCCATTTACACCTCTTCAGCACGCCACACGGTCGTACACGATACCGCTTAGTCAATTTTACCGAATTTGGATGCGTGCAATTGGCGTAGCTACTTGTTGCGTGTCACACAATTGTTCGCTGTATTCATCGTGTTTCACATTGTTCCTTTTTTCCGTTTCGCGAAGCTCTTTTCTACTAGAGGCTGCGTGTCGATATTCAGCCGTTCTCCTCTGCATCCAGAGATCCGGATCGGTACCGTATCGCCCACTGTCCTCATTCACTTGTTGTTCATACTTTTGGTCTCTGCAGCTCCATCCATTCCTATGGCAGTTATTCCCAGATGAAGTAATACGTTCTGTCATCATATCCGTTCTACTATATAATGTTTCCCACAGTTTCCTTTCGTCGCCAATTCTACGAAGAAAATTTTCATTAATTATATTACCGATCCACCTAATTATCAGTATTCTTTTGAAATAATGCATGGCAAACGTTTTGAATCACAGTCTTTACGGTTTCCAGGAAATCTCCAAGTTAACATCTCACAGAATTTTGTAATTTATCATATTTGGAGAGAGAAATTCGTAGCTGGTAACATCTAGGCCCCACTTGGTGGTAACCTTACATCGGAATCGACGGTTTATAGTCCTCATCTCGTGATTATAGACTTCTTGTTATGTCAACTTCTCTGTGATGTTTACCAAGTATTTAAGTTCTTCAGTAGTGATTCCCATCAAAGTATTAATATAGCACGTTTCTCGTGTGACATTTTCGTGATAGTGACAACGAAGACATATGTCCCATAGACAATAAAATCATTTCAGAGGATTCACTACCCCAGCGGTCGGAAAAGGACGTGATTTTACTGATTATGTGATGTTATGTTGCAGCAATTGGCTAAAATGAATTAGAGTAATCTCGAAAAATCAAAGTCGGGGTATTTACGATAGTATTAAAACACACTACCCTTAAATATGACACCTTGCTTGATTTAAAATGCAGTACGGAAGCTGAACACAAAACTTCGCCATTAAATTTCCAGAGGCTATAAATACATCGAAGTGATATCCTCACAAAGATTTAAAATTACACATGGGGCCATCCTTTTGACAATATCAGTTTAACAAGCGAACTTACATCATTAAGGTATATCTATATTTAATTTTTTACTGAAGTGCCAGTTCTGACATTGCCCTAAGGATTTGTAGGACTAGCATTATCGTTGAAAGTAGTGTTGACGACGTCAGTGTAATGTATTCACAAAAATACTGTATTCACAAAAATACTGACACTGAGTACACTGTTAGTAAAAGGAATATGAGGATTCATTAAGTGCTATAGAAGGAAGTGAACTATGTCAGTGATAAGCATTTTCACACATTCCGATGCCTTTTGGTTTATAAAAATAAGTAATATATAAAAAGGTTTACAATGATAGTAATTTTTAAATATGTTGGTGGCAGCACATCACAAACCGAATTAGAAAGATCTGCATTGAGTTTAAGTATCAATAAAATTGTAGTAACATACGTACTAATAAAAATATCTACAACAATGTGAGAATAAAAGGTAATCTATCACTAATCTATCACTAATGGTAAACCGTTCTACGTAAATGGGGGAGCTTCAATATTAGCTACATATAGATTAGAAGTGATTCTAAGAAGAGTTATAAACAAAAAATAATGACCTAATGATCACGACACAATCAAGAAAGTTTGTAAAAATGAGATATAACGTAAATTTGTTCTAAACTGCGCAAAAATATTAAAGGCGAAGGCAAAGCGAAGACCAATGTTTCGGTTTGAGTCAGAACAGCCATAACAGAAATGGAAAGAAACGAAATCAGTGACCCTAAAATAAAAGAAAGAAAGTTGTTTAGAAGATTAATATTCAATTCAAAAGCCGAAAATGTACGAAGTCTCGCGTATCTTGGGCGGACACAAGATCTACATACTAGTATTATAATAAGTGCCGCCTTTGAGAATTCCATTTCATGTCACTTGTACCACACGCAGAATTCGCTGCATAATAGGTTATAGAATAAGATATATTACTGCACGTTTTTCTTGCAATTATCCTCTGCGTTATAGGTCCTTAGCACTGAATCACGTTGCGAACTGGATCTGAAACGTGAACTTTGACCTAATCGGTCAGATGAGATACTCCAGTGACGTGGTAATATTATAGTGCCCTCTGCCCCGGATCTGATAAGATCCCTCGCAAGACCGATCTCTGCTCTAAGTCGCTCGTTTAATGTCCCTTACTCCCTATTGTCCTAGCTTTCTTTCTCCCTGTGTCCTGTACCAGTGTCTTGTTCTTCCTTTCTCTCTGCAGTCGTACCTCTTTCGAGACAATCTTCTTCTTTACTTTTTTTTATTCGTCTCACTCTTTTTGGTGACCGACGAACAGCGAGCTGTTCTGATGGTGACGTCCGCCTCTGCCCTCGCCGCCTGCTGCGCTGCAGTGGAAGGAAGCGTTAGCGTCAGCGGCACCTACGCTGTTCCTTAGGTGGCGAGGCGCCGTTTAAGGAATAGGGGCCGCGCCGGGCGCGGTGTGGTTTTCCTCGCCGGCATTGCCACATTTCTCTGTTCGTCCTTTCGCAGCTGACGAGGCCCCGGCCCCACTTTGAGCCTTATCTCACGCCGGCATCGGCCTTCGCAGGCGACTACGCTCCACCTCCGGTTTCGTCCCGCACACGCCCACTCCTCCGTCGCGCACTATCCACGAGTCTAGCCGCTCGCTTACTCCTCGTTTTTGCATCTCGCTTTTGTTCTCACTGTGCTGGGGGTCTTACATTGCAAGAGATAAAAGAGCAACGCCGGCGAGGAAAGAACAGCAGCCAGTAATACAGAGAGGCATGCGGTCGTCCTGAGAGAGCTTCGTTTCGGGTCTCGGAGGCAAACACAGTTACTCGGTTTTGAACCAGGTTACTGCAGTCGCTGTCGTGAAACGCGTATCGGGCAAGCAAGTTGTGCATGCTTTGAATGGTACGCAGTCCTCGTTCTACAGATCTAATATAGATCTGACTCTCTTAAGAAAACACGCTCAGAATAGCAGCACCAAACGATGTTAGATCTAAATAAGTTTGATCTGAAATTCGATTGAACTTGACAAAAGCGCCGATTTTACAATAAGTCGTTTGTTTTATGTACTTCTTAAGAATTCGTGATAAAATCTGCATTCATATCTTAAAATAAACAAGATCGGAAGGAAACGTTGATACTTATTTTATATACGAGGCCTGTTCAGAAAGTAAGCTCCGATTGATTGCCAAATTGAAACCACAGTGAACATCAGAAATGTTTTACTTGTAACAATTAGCTACACCTTTCAGCTACTTCTCTACGTAGTCGCCGTTCTGACTTAGACTTTTGTCATAGCGTTGTACCAACTTTTCAATAGCCTCATCATAGAAGGCAGCCGCCAGTGCTTTCCGACAATTCTCCACGCTGGCCTACACCTCGTTGTCTGTGTCAAAATGTTGTCTTCAAAGACAGCGGTTCATGTGACCAGAGATGAAACTCAGGGGGAGACAATTGCGGACTGTATTGTGGGTAATCTCACATTTCCATTTGAAAACGATGCAGGAGCATCTTCATTGCCCCTGCAGAATGCGGCTGAGAATTGTCTTGAAGAAGAAACAGCACGACAGTTATGTAATGTTAGCTGCATAGCTTCAGGCGAAATCTCTCACCAGGCCCTCGTACTTGGCGGCAGACACTATTTTCTAGACATCTTTACGCACTCACTGCGAGCTCAGAAATGAGAAGAGCGACGTGATGCTAACTGGGGTTATACTAGAGACACTACCCAACACATCTGTGCAAAGCTTTATCGGATTTTCATAGTCGTTTCCATTTCGCGACCGATCGGAGCTTACTTTCTGAACGCCCCTCGTATATTTGACAAAGGCCGTCACATCTACTATGGACGTACTACGAAATACTTTGCCTTTCGCGTACTTTCATTGCCGTCATTTTATTTTCCTTCGTTAGATAACAGTCATTAAGAAATCCTGGCGAACGTTCTGATATTCAGAAGTTGTGAAGTCGCTTAAGAAAGAAGAAAAGAGATTGCAGAATGCTTTTAAATGCTCATGTTGCTCTCACACTTTCCTGGCGTTTATCCCCTTGTAAGGAGACAGCTGCTTTAATTTTTTGTTTCTTGTTTTAACTTTGGGTATCAGGATACCCCTCCTGGCGTCACAGTATCAGTCAACCTAAGGAAGGGAAGTCGTTCGCGACATCTTTTGGAATGTGGCCAGCTTCCTTCTGTATGTTACCATAGATTAACTGTTTGTATGACGTACTACGTAGAGGCGGAAATTGTCGGACCAGCTCGGCATTTTCCTAAATGAAGCGGAAAATCGCCTAAAACCCACACTCAGGCTGGCCGTGGTATCATACTAATGCTCACTAACCCGCCAAGCGCATTTGATCTGGCTGACTGCTTGCTGAGCTATACGAGCAGGTCATCAAATGCGCATTCTGTGAATTATATAAATTATTATTTTGATATACTGGCAACTCCAGAATGTAATACAGAAGTTCCGCAACACAATAAAATGCTTCAGAAAAGAAATTGACCACATGCAGCACTTTATTTCTCCAATCGCTCTGCTTCATTGTCATCAACGCTTTAGATATATGATAGATTTATAGTATTTTTCTACAATATAGTATGATGCTATGCACAGAAGTATTTGCATTGTTGGTTTTGCCGTATGGACGACTGTGGTCTTTGTCAGGACATAGGCAAAATTGGTCTGTAGTATGATCTCAGAGAAAAGTAATTTGGTGGTTCATCTCTCCTCAAAGGTCACAAATGGGGCCTACTTTACAAATTCCATGCCTGCAGAAAGTGTAGTTTGGGTAATTCAAAATGCAAGGCAGCAGTCTGGAAGACCACCATCTGTTGGAAAATTCTGTCAGTTGCCACAGACGTGGAGAGCAGCTTGAACACTTCAGCATGCAACAGAGATGAGTGAATGATATGCCTGAGGACGAGGAGCGGTAACTGTGTGCAATATTATGCTAATTAAGGCTGCTTAGTGCCTAGCGGGGCACAGGCGTGTGTCTTTGTTTCATATCTCAGGGATCAGTTTTCTACCCTCCCACAAATATAACTTGCCTTCACTCCCACTTCTAACGTCCTACAGATGCCTATTATATACATGCAGAGTGATTCATTTGCCCCTGCGATGGGTTTTATGCAACTACTGCCTCTAGCGAAAACGTATCCCACTACAAAATATTACTACATTAGATCATGTTCATTTAATCTGGAGGGAATAGATTGCGAGTAGAGAGCAAGTGAACATGAAAATCTTGCACGTTGTATTTGAATGCATTGTGAGTTGTATAAAACCCATTTGTCGGGACAGCGGAATCACACTTTACATATATGGCTGAGGAAGGCGTACATCGGTATTTACGTCATTTCCATACTAATAATTAGCCATTACAAATGGTAGGTTTTAGGTTGGTTAGTAAATCCCAAGACATGTAGCACGAGCTGCAGGTCAGGTGTTGAAGCGTGTATAGTCAACTTCATGCCTGTTTCGGAAGATATTTTCTATTTTGTTTTTGTATTGCGTAGCTGGAGTCACTCCATACAGTTAACACTTGTCATATATTTCATGCGACGCCAAGTGTCAGCTCAGAATATCGGTTTATTTCCCATTATTTATTTTTAAATCTGAATTTTACGTGCCTGTTCGACAGAACGTGCCACAGATTAGTCCAGTCCGATATTCGTTTTATCGACGTGAATTAACACATACAATAAAACAAGAAGAACAAACAGCAGTCCAGCAGCTACTCAGTAGCGCTGCGGGGTTGGAGAAAGCACTCATCCCAGGGAGAGGGGGGGGGGGGCGGGGGGAGGTAGAAGGGAGAAGGGGGGATCGGGGACGGGGGATAGTGTTGTCATTATTGGACTACTAGTTATTCTTCGGGTCTTACAGTTTCTGTTAATACATGTCGATAAAATAAATATTGCACTAGACTAATCTGTGGACGTTCTATGAAATGGTCGGTAGAATTCCACTGTAAAAATTGTTTTGTTAATAACATAAACAAACGAACGGTTTCCCTCGACACTGGCCATCGCGTGAAGAACGTGATGAACAGTATTTCTTTGGACTGACTCGAGCTACACAATACAAAAACTAAATTGACACATCAGAGAAAGCGCGCCTGACGACTCTTAGGACAGACATCTCGCATATATGATGCTTAATACAATAGGAATTGGATCACGTCGGTGCTCAATACATCGCCTTAGGAAAACCTCGTAGAAACTGCAATTCGGCAACATCTAGTGTCTCATGCCTTGTTTCTGGCCCCTGCAAACTTCAGTGGTCTAATACAGAACTTGCGTATGTATCCATTCTGAAATGATTGTTGTGCCGTGTTGTGTTGTGGCGCACATTAATACATCTTTTTGATGAGTGACGAAGCTGTTCCTGGCCAGATACACTTTCCACTCCTCGGAGTAGGGTTGGTGGAAGTCCTTTAAGGAGCAGAGCAAGAAAATAATGCATATTGTAATGTCACTCTATGTTGCGATAAGGGGAGCAAAAATAGAGAGTTACTCCACAATCTCCTTCAGTCGATGGGTTGAACAGTGACGTACACCAAAGCAAGCTTCAGCTCTGTGAGAAGAACTTGCAACTTTTGCAAAGACAATGGTGGGAAATCACTAGAAATTAATGTTCAAATGTATGTGAATTCCTAAGGGACCAAACCGCTTAGGTCGTCGGTCCCTAGACTTCCATACTACTTAAACTAACTTATGCTATGATCAACAAACACACTCATGCCCGAGGAAGGGCTCTAACCTCCAGCGCACCAGGAACACCCGGCAAAAAGAGGTAAATTTCAATCCTATTTCTATGCGGTTGTATAGGCTAGAGTCCCAGTGTTATATCGCGGGGCTTTCGTTTACACACACAAAAAAAAAAAAAAAAAAAAAAAAAAAAAAAAAAAAAAAAATTCCTGTCATTCACTGAACGAGTAAACTACTAACGACAACAGCGATCATTGCCACAAGTTGAGTTTTACTACTGTCAATTTTTAATTTCGAATTGTAGCACCAGGCATCATTGGTTAAAAACGAAATTAACAGTTTCGATCTCACGAATACTGTAAACTTTTTTTAAGCACGTGTCTCACTCTTTTCTTTCGTACAAGAGCAACTCTTCGCAGTTGACGGCTGGTACAATGGCCTATAGATGACATTGTCAACGCGGAGCAGAAATTGACAAGTGAGTGCGTGTTGCGACGTGACACTAGTCATCTTGTCCGCTATAGTTCGCGAACGCTCGACTGCGTGCGGGACCCACAGGATACCAGTATGTCAATGAAAAAGTACGCAATAAAGGGGTTAACTTTGTCGTGTGCTATCGAGAACAATTGAGACCTATTAAACTCAACGGAAGTATTCGTTCTGTCAATAAAATCCAGACGCTTTTCGCCTTTTACTTTAAGACATCTTCATATGCATGTATGATTATATAGTTTTGTTATGCGATATTTGTAAATTATAAATCAGTTCACGTCTTGTTTTTTCCCGTAAATAAGTGATTACTTACAGTTATTCGCGTTTTTGGTTCGCATCTGCGTTTCCTCACTATACTTTACTTGTGAAAGATTAGCACGATTTCGTGGTACGAAATTTCTTCTTCACAATTATCACATTCTTTGCTCTAATTGCCGTGGAGCACTATTAGTCTTTTGTCACTAGTTGTAGACATGTTGCTGAAAATTTTGATTTAAAGTCGCAACTGCTGTGTCTTCATGTCTCTTCGTGTCTCTTTTCTTTACGCACATGTATCCAACCTAACGAGCTACCTGCTCAAAAATAACGTATTTTTGAGTCTGTTCTCTCTCTCTCTCTCTCTGTACCCCTCTGTGTGTGTATGTGTTTGTGTGTGTGTGTGTGTGTGTGTGTGTGTGTGTGTGTGTGTGTGTGTGTGTGTGTAAGAGAGAGAGAAAGAGTGTGTATATGTATGGATTTCTGTGCTTGCTGTGGATGATGCACGCCCAAACAAATTTGTTCGTCAGAAATAGTTACTCGCACACCTCGAGAGATGGCTGCAGTTAGTCGTAAGACCTGCAGTGGCACTTGCTGTTACGTACGCGCACCGACCCGTCTTTCCCGTGGGGCTCGATCTATCACTGCGTGACGTAAACGCGATTTGTTCGCCCCTCACTGCCCCACACCCCTCGGCAGTCTATGTACTGGGAGTAGGTGGGCGGAATTCGCTTCTTCAGCTCCCTATGTACCTCTACGGATTTGTTCCTCGTCTTGGGAACCGTTTGTATGTGTCATGCTACTTATGTACAACCCGTGTTAGCAACTGGCTACCTATATTGGCAGAGTCATGTTTTTACACGATGTAAGTATGCACATTAGTAAGCAGACTACAGCTACAGGGGCGTGTTAATGGAGGGTATGTTGTTACCTCCAGTCGTTTCCGCCTGTGTTGTCAAAGCCAATTTTTCTGTTTTTAATTTCTTAGTCTTGCCTTAAGCAACTTCTTATGGTTTGCCGATTCTGCACGTGAACTCACGAACCGTATCGGATTTTTTGCTGTCAGCAGATGTGGTCAGCATCAAAACCGGCGAGTTTACCTGTCTGGAATTCACTGCAACCAGTCAGTGGGAAAGTGCATCGACTTGGACTGGTCCTCGGGTAAGAGGTCTGAGTTAAGGACACCTTTTAATTTTCTGGTATTTCTCGCCATTTTCGAGACTTATTTTTCATGCCACTTGAAACTCCACATATTGGCTGAGAAATATGAAAAATGATATAATCATATGGTTCAAATTTCTCTGAGCACTCTGGGACTTAACTGCTGAGGTCATCAGTGCCCTAGAACTTAGATCTACTTAAACCTAGCTAACCTAAAGACATCACACACATCCATGCCCGAGGTACGATACGAACCTGCGACCGTAGCGGTCGCGCGGTTCCAGACTGAAGCGCCTAGAACCGCTCAGTCACTCCGGCCGGTATGATATAATCAAAAACGTAAATAGTTTCAGTCAAATCTACTTTGGACGAAAGAGAGAGAGATCTTGCGCAATCCACCCACCAAGGATCCGTGCATGGTGGAGCGCTTCGTTGAGATGTTCGGCTACTTGCGTTGTGGAAGTTGCAAACAACCAAGAGCATTTCTGAGCCCCGAGGAATATCCATAAGAGGTCAAACTACATGTACCTCAGGAGTTGTCCGATGCAAGTTGGCAGCTTGGTACGTTCAGTAGCACAC
This sequence comes from Schistocerca serialis cubense, assembly GCF_023864345.2. Taxonomy (NCBI): domain Eukaryota; kingdom Metazoa; phylum Arthropoda; class Insecta; order Orthoptera; family Acrididae; genus Schistocerca; species Schistocerca serialis. The sequence goes on along the minus strand of NC_064638.1, from coordinate 334,349,300 downwards.
ACGTGTGATAGCAGTAACATGCAAGCTTGAGGAATTAGAGTTAATGTGGACTCAATAATAGTCAGGTCCACGTGGCAAAAGGTGCTGTGTACGAAGCTGGTTTTCGTTACTTCAGAATTTGCCCATCGCCACACTGGCTGGCCCCCAAACACTGGTTAGTTATTCTTTTTGTGCAGCAGAAACAAATTAAATATCAACTAAATGTTCGTACTTCGACGCGAGGACTTCCAGGAACATTTAATTCTGATTGCAAGGGTCTATAGCTCTTGATCCATAGGTACTTCATTTTGTGCATTCAGTAGGTGTTTGTTTCATCCTGCAAGACGGCGTTGTTGACCTCACTGAGGCCATATAGGAAACTGATATCCTTTGCAGCAACAGTGCGCTAAATGTTATGGCCATAACAGTTTCCCAGTCAGAATGTTACAGAAAATGTCTGAGAAACTCTAGGAAAGATCGCAGTCCCCTTTTCGACTCTCCTGTAGCTGAAAGGAGCTGTAGAACAGAAATTGCACTTGCCGTGTTCGGCTCGTCAGTGGGAAAATTTAATGTTAGATTACCGATTTACAAAAACTGTTCACAAAGTACCCACTGCATCAGATGTTTTTGTATTACAATGTAGCCAAATTACAAAGAAATATAATTGTAATCACAGTCTTTCCTGACGTGACTGTTGACTTCTTTACTGATATTTGTCACTGTTTTCATGACTCTCTTCTCAAAGTGCTCATCTAGATTGGCGACCTTAAAATCTTAGCAAGAACAATAATGATAGACGTATACCACTGCCAGAGGTATCAGATCTATTTTCTCTTATCAGTTTCGAATCGGTCGTTTGAGTAGCAGGGATCCTTACCTAAAATTGATACATTTACACTTCTCCGTTATTCTTGAAAGTTTGTAACATCATCACGAAATCTCTTGTAATATGCCATCTAGCGCAAGAACACGAGAGGCAGAGAGTGATTTGCTGTAAGTGTTAATAACGATGTGACAACACTGACATTCGTATGTAACACAGATGCATTTAATACAAATTTCTTAAATTGCAATGAAATGAACACCCTTAGCTGCTTACAGGCGTTGACATACGTCAACGGGGACAGTTGAAATTTTGTGCCCCGTCCGGGACTCGAACCTGGGATCTCCTGCTTACATAGCAGACGCTCTATCCATCTGAGCCACCGAGGACACAGAGGTCAGCGCGACTGCAGGGATTTATCTCTGGCACGCCTCCCGCGACACCCACATTCTCAACGTATTGTCCCGCACTACATTCGTAGTGCCCCCGCCCATTATACTCATTACTCGCGGCGCATTGCCGATTCCCGGAAGAGTTCGGGCACTGTTTGTGCGTTCGCACAGAAGAAGAATATGTCCGAAAGAACAGGTACCATCTTAGTATATGTATAGAAATTTCTTCACCTCTCTAATCCTGGCCATTATCAACGCTGTAGTATGATATCCTTTACAAGATAAGTGAACAGAAGACGTTACAAATGTTTGTTCCCACATTTTAGTTTTAATTGCGATCCTGAAATAAATACTACGCTCGATAACAGAGTATTTCCATGT